>NC_064305.1:52857776-53044091 GCF_023373825.1 Bactrocera dorsalis
AAATTCTTAGCTTGTAAGCATTCATTTAGACAACGCAACAAATTGCGTAGCTGAAATCTTATTCAGACAAAGCTTCATGTGCTGTCAAGTAGCTATTTATCAATTGACAGAAGCGGCTTTGCCAAAACTAGGCAGGTACAGTTTTACGTAGAAAAAGTTAGGTTAGGCTTTGCTTAAAGGATCAGTAGTTGCTACTGCGGCCAACAACACTGACGATTTAAGCAAAAAGTTGATAATTTCACATCCAACACATGCACATGCACACACACTTGGACAAAGAGCAAAACATTAGTTGAATAAGGGAATCCCCAATGTTAACCAAATTCACACAGAAACCTATATACCTAGAAATCGGGTATAAAATGCAAAAAAAAAAACAAAAACACAAAAAAAAATATATGACAAATGGAGAAACTTGCAATAATTATTAAATCGTATAGGCAAATTCGTAATTGTGAGCGGGTAATCTTAGGTATTTTATTAGCAATATTGCACCATTGAATGGCCTTAGAGAAAGGCTTTAAATTGTTATGTTTTCAGAGTTTAACAAAACAAACAAGATTATATATAAATGATATATTATGTATTACAACAGATTATATATTATTACTAGAAAATATCCATAGAAAACTTACAATTGAACTAGGCGAACGGCAGCAATAACACATACATACACACATATAAACTCGAAAATACTAAATACATACATACATATATGCAAATGATTCAGAATACGCTGTACATATGGCATGTACTGGAATGTTACAATTTCAACACCTTGAACCAGATGCATATAAATACAATTTAAACGAAAGCAAAAATAAAACAAAAAATATATAATCAAAACTAGAAGAATAGAGTTATATAAACGAATGTTTAAGCAAATAATACAATTAACATTTAATGCAACGGGATGCCGTAAGAATGTAGAATGTAGTTAATATGAGTCAAGTTTGGCATTACATCCGTCCAAGGGTTCCTTGCTTTGCGCTGCGGACCCACAGTCCACGACGTCGACGCAACGGCGCAGCCGGAGCCGTTTTCCGGTACTCGCCGCCACTCGTCGAACCCAAAATATGCGAACTTGCTTTCCTCATCAAATTGTCAACATGACGTACACATACAAATGCAGACACACTCATACATGCACACGCAGCATCCATATGTACCTTATGTATGTTTTATTTAGTTTTGAATTCGTTTTGTTGATAATTAAATCAATTTGTTGTGTTTGTTGCATGCATTGCATATGTCGTAAAGGGTATTTATGTACATTGTGCAAATGTCACGAACAAATAATGTTGAACTTTCTTATGTTTTTTCGCACCAATCAGCATAAGTATATACATACAAACACACTAGGCACACATACACATATATACACACAAATCCTTGCATATTTTTTACAGTTGCATACATACATATACATATATACATATACATTATGTTAGGAAATTGTAATATAAATTGTTGTGTTCAATTATTCTTTAATTAGTTATCATTACATTCAATAATTATTAACTACATACATACATGCAAACAATATAAATGCGTAAATGAATAACGGTTAACGTGGAGTACATGGTATATACTTAAATCGTGATTATAACAAAACGCAAGACAAGCAACTTTTAAAAGTAAATCAAACGAAAAGAAATCTAAAATGTTTAACAGAAATATTCAAATACATACATACATGCGTACACGAAGAAGAAGAAGAAGAAGAAGAAGAAAGGGATAGTTATAATATTTTGTAAGAAAGTGTAAGTCATTGTTGCACATTTCGTTACATTGTTTGAAAAATTAATACAGTTGTTGAATTTTAAATACAATAATAATAATAATGACATAATTCTAAAATGCAATGGGTCTTGTGATTTTCCTTTTGTTCATAGGAGACGGCTACGTAGTTTTTTGAAATCATCTGGGAGAAGACCACTTCTAATGGTTTTGTAGTAGCACTTTTACAATTTAGACGTCATGTCGATTGTAGAGGAGGCGCAGCCCTTTTGAAGCTGAACCGAACTCTCCAATCATCAAATGAAACTGATTGGAATTCAAAGCAAAAAAAAAAACCTTAACCTCGTTGGCCGATTGGTAGAATACCTTTCACAAATAAAAAAGTTTTCGTACAAAAACTTGATTCAGATCGGTTAATTTGTAATGCAATCGATATCGGCGGTTCTGACAAATGAGCAGCTTTTTGGGGAGACCAAAACGTGTTTAAAGTTTCAGATCAATATCTCAAAACCGAAGTGAATAGTTCGCATATGTACATATATATACAGGACAGACGAACGGCTAAATCGACACAGCTCGTCATGCTGATCATATGGTACATACAGTGGAACTAGCAAAACTCCAACTCTTGAATTGACATTAAAAGTTAAATTTCACATAAATTTTCTTCCATAACTCGAAGTTTCTCTAACACGATGTTTATTTTTGTGGATTATGGTGATTCGAATGAAGTTGAACTTTTTATATATATGTATATATTAAAGGGCCTCTGACCTTTCCTATTACAAAAATCGTGGCAAACTTTATATCTCCTGTTTAGGTTATAAAAAATAATGGATTTATATGATTACACTGGTCAACAAATTTGTAACTTTTTTTTGTCACATGAAAATTTATATCAAATTTTGAATATACTAGGGCCACCAAATAATAATATAATTATGAAAAACAATGTACACATTATGTTTTATTGTGACATCAAAACATATATTTTCGTAAAAAGTACGAAATTCAGCCATACTTACAGAATTTTTTTCCTAAAAGCTAATAGATACTTCTGATTTTCTTGAATATTTGGCTTCCGGTAGGTCCCTTTTAAGTCTCCAACAATAGTCTGCTAGCATTCCTGCACTCCATTTCCCTTGATAACGCTTCTTCATTAAGAAAATACCTTGATGGAACCTTTCACCTTGTTCGTCATTCACAGCATCCATACTTGCCAGAAAGAAATCCAGATGAGAGTCCAGCATATGTATTTTCAAGGACATATTACACCCCTAAGCTTTAAATGATATTATAAGTTCATTTATTAAATCTTTGTAATTTTCCGCTTTATGGTTACCTAGAAAATTTTGAACAACATTCACAAAACATTTCCAGGCGAGTTTTTCCTGATCATTCAGTTTTTCTTCAAAGCTCTTATCCTTCATCAATCGCCGTCTTTGTGGGTCTACAAATATTCCCTCTTTGATAATCGTAGTAATACCTTTTGTTTGAGTCAACAAAAATAACAATCACTTGCATGATCCTTTGGTTCCGTGCAAATCATTGGTATAGCAAATGACAAATGTCTAGGTTCTTGTTTAGCCCAACCTAAAAGGAGCCTCACACACGTTACACAGCATTTATGTGGGACCCAGGATTTGTCTTGTTTCCTCACAGGAAACCCAAAATAGTCTAAATAGCACTGTTCAATTAGTGATGTGAAATTTCGACGCTGAGATGTAAAAGTTAATTCTCCACACATATATCAAAAATTGTCCGGGTTGTTCAAACACTTTCGTGGCATATTTACGATCTAACTCATGTACAAGTAAATAAAATGTAATTTAGCAAACACAGTAGTTACACAGTCGACTAAATGCAGTTACATAAACAAGAAAAGTAAGAAAACTGGATGTGATAGAAACAAAAATGTTATATATTTTCAATGAGGGTACACCAAAATAAATAAAAATCATAACAAAGTTCATGTGACAAAAACAGCGTTTACCAGTGTTATTAATAAAAAATATACATAGTTAAAAAATACTGAAAAAGAACTGTTTTTACGCTTCGGTAAATGGCCTTGAGTAGCTTAAAGCAACGAGCTTCACATTAGTAATATTTTTTGGGTATTATGAACTATAACTAATTTCGGGCGAAGATTCACTATTGTTACCAACATGAAAAAATGAGTCTTTGGCAGATAACTAAACAACTGAACATTTTTATGGAATAATTAAAACAATTCAAACCAATTGTTGCATCAGAAAGGTTGAATAATAAAAAGGACATTGGTGCTGATTTATGCCACAATAACGGAAATGTTGCGTTCGTGATCACTAAAATCCATCTTAACTGACGCAACCTACGATGTCAATAGTTGTTTAGGAGTTTTTAAATATTGCTGTACACTGTATTTAAGACCAGTGTTTTAAAACAAAAATGAGCTCAACAAGCTGTTCAATTTCGTTGTAATCTGGAGTTTTCTATGTACATACATATAAGCACGATAGTTTAACATATGTATTTTAAATAGTTTATTTATCTAGTTTCCATTTTGTGTTAATATTTTTTTCCGAAATATTGTTGTTAACCGCGCTCGTGTTGAAAATCGTCATACCACAAAATAGCTGAAGCTCGATTATTTTTTAATTGAATTTGCTTGGACGTATTGAGTTAGTATCGATATTATCAAATTTCAAAGCGTCAACCAACATGCAGTTGAGTTGGAAACCGTTATGGCTTAGCTATTCACCCGCAGATGGCGCGGTGTCAACCAAGGTATCCTACTTGGTTTGGAACATGGATAGTTTTCTTTAAAATAAAATCTGAGAACATAAGTATATAGCAGAAAATGTTAATTAATAGGGAGGCGTAAATGTTAGCTGTGCTAAAATGGAAATTATTATGAGGGAACAACGTAGGTATGCGCGGATGTTCTTTGGTATGCACATTAAGAAAAGTTAGAATGACAGACAACATGAATTAAATTATTAGAAGAAAATGTAAATAATGAGGGAAATAATAAAAATTGAATTAAAATATGAGTTAGAAAAGGTTTATAAAAATAAAAAATATATGTGATGGAAGTTGAACATTATATTTATTGTTGCTAACGGAATATGCTATACCAGCAGCACTCAGCCAATATTTGATTGCAACAGTCTAATGTGTTAACTTAAACAGTTATTAATTTTTAGTTGTTTCAAATGACCAATATGGCTTTTATAAAAAATCAAACAGCCGAAAACAGCCAAAAACAAAAAAAGCGTAGGCGCACTATCATCGAGATTGAGATTCCAGCAAGCTTATGGCAAATTTTCCGAGTATTTCATATTACAACGACAACCAACTCATTCATAAAAATAAAAAATGAAATTAATGAATAATGAAGATTCAGTAAAATTTTATTTGGGATGTGTCAAATGTTCTATGTACTGTATTCAATTATAAAATGTATGTATGTATATAAAATTTCCATTTATATCAACTCCTTTATTACTTCTATATTTTGTTAGCACACTCCATATACATACATACATATGTACTTATTATCATTATTTCGTTGATGTTCATTAGCCCATTTTTGCTAAATTGTTTGGCATGAAAATGCAGCCCAATCGGTATTCGTATTACAAGTGGCAATATGTAGTCTGAAGCGAAGGAACAAATATTAACCGACTTTTTTCGACTTTAACAAAATATCTTAGACAGTGGAAAGTTGCAGAGTTTCTTCCGTCCCCAGGTGAATCCCTGGAATAACGGAACGGAGTACGTACACTGCATCGCTTTATGGAAACTGATGAAAAACGTAAGAGTTTCATATCGTCATGAGATTTTGGGAGAAATTGTCGTTATATCGAATGAAATTTTTAATAGTTTACTAAATATACGAATCAAATAGATTTCTTGGATAATATGTACATATATTCAATCAAATGAAAGTAGCAGAACTAACGTACTTGTTTCCAATTAGTTGACAACAGCTGTAGTATTGGAGTTCAGCGGAAACATGAAAAACGGATAAACAACTACTCATCCTTAAATACTATTATAATGTATTTTGTAAGTTTTAATGTTGCAGACATATTTTTCTAATTATTTAACAATTAAAGCAAAATCATTCGTACATATATAGATAGACATAATATGAAAGTCTTTGTGACATTTTGCGCAAATTTGGTGCGCTCCTTTATAAGGCCGCTTTAGTAAATGTCACATATTTTACTTTTTATAAGTTAGTATTTATTACAAAATTTCTTTGAAAAGTAAAGTCCTCACTCGGCGAACAAAGACTAAACTCTACAAGTCCTTCATTATTCCCGTCTTGTTATATGGTGCGGATCAGGAATAAAGAGATGTCCAACTTATTCCAGTGAGAGAGCGCCTCAAAATTAGCGTTTTTTATAACATTTTTCATTAGGGCCAGATCGGACAAAATAATAATTTTTGAGCGTTTAAATTAAAACACCCAACATTTAGTACGAAAAAATTACTATATAGTGGTTATTTAATATATGGAGAAACTTTTTAAGTCTTTTTATGGTATGTTAAAGCAACTGACTTTTGACCTTTAAATACCCAATAAAAAATTTAAACTTTTTAGTTCTCAACCAATAAATGTTTTTAATCATTTTCCATTGAAAATTATACCATAATGCTTCACATTATAAAACGTTTCACCAAATATGTATGTACATTTAAATTTCACAAAATTATTTTTTGGTAAGATTTCAGTCTGGCTATCGCTCGTTTCCAATTGTTAAATGTTAAAACCTCCTGAACTCGATCAGCTGTCAAAGTTCAGGGGGTTTTGACGTTTAGCAATTGCTCTCTCACTTCCAATGAGAGACGAGTGGGGCATCTCTTTATCTCTGGTGCAGATGCATGGACAGTGACATCATCAGACGAGTCGACCTTAGCAGTGTTCAGGACAGAGGTTTTGCAGGAGGTTTATGGTATGACGAGCGAATCAAAACACAGCGCAGCTAGGTCATGTTGTGCGGATGAAAGACTTCTACTCCGTTGGAGAGATCAGGACCTGGCAGCACTTGGTTTCTTGATTTGGCGCCAAATAGCGGTTATAACCGCGCAATCGGTGTTTACGCAAGTAAAGAAGAAGAAGAAGAAAAAAACTGTGAGAAAATTTAAGTGAACAGTATTTTCAGTTATAAACTTTTTTGTTATCTCTATTTGGTGCTTAATTCAAATCTGCATAATTTTTTAGGAAAATAACTAAATCAATTTTTATCTCTTTCAATGTTATATATCGTCACCTAAAATACAAAATAACGAAACAACATTTTCGCAAATTTACAAGGGAAAGAATGAAACACGTAATAAAATGGAACATGAGTGAAACAAAATTTTAATATTGGTTAAAACTGGGTTATATCTGATAGCAGAACCCTAAAATGTTGAACAAATGTACTTACATATATGTATATGTATATGTATATGTAGTAATTTGAAGTAGTGGATCATAATCAATGAAACACTCAATTTCGAATTTTTATCATACGTTATTTTACATTTTAGGTAACGATATATATTAGTTTAAAAATGTATGTTAATAAAAATTTAAGGAAAATACAAAATATCTACGGATCGCGTTCCTCCAAAAATTTATCTTCGACATTAGCAAAAATAATCAGGCGCTTAATCGTTTCAGGTGTTACAGGCACCACGGTGGAGATTAATAAAGTTGTTAAGGACGTCCATGGAGTTGATATCTGTCACAAGACGATTCAGAGATCCCTGAAAAGAGCTTTAACAACGAACCATTTTTAAGTGAAAACATTTGCATGGCCTGTTTAAAAAATCGGGAAATACATACATACATAAATACATATATGAACTTTTTCTATTATAGTTGATGACTTGATGAAAGCCACGTTTGCAAGGCAGTGCCCTAGGTGTACTCCGCCGCATTGGGGATGTTATGCGAGCAAATGTTTATATTACCATCATCGCGGAATCATATTTCCCAAATCTTGACAAATCACATATCTTAAGATTAAATTTGAAAAATATAACTCGAGCAGCGAATATGTTCTTAAATTCATTATTTTGAAATAAAATGCTTTATTTCTTAGCTTATTGATATTCTTTTTAATATTTGTATGTACATATTCTAAAATTAATTTTTTTAACGGTTTAGTGCGGTACTGTATATCTTAATGATGTCCTTATAAACATTTACTTAAATAAAAATTGTATTCAGGAAAACAACAAAAGACACACTAATATTTAAGTTACATCCAACCAAATTCAGTCAACCAACCAACAAAGCCATAATGCGCCAGACATCTATTTAGTTGTTCATCCCCCCACCCACGAATCGAAAACATCCAAACAACTGGGAAACTAAGCAACGTTTTTGTGATACACACTTCGGACAGTAGAGTTGTCTCTTTCATTGGCACGCGCTCCGCTTTTATCGCTTTCGAATTCATACCACCTTTAACAGTGTACATAAGTATTTACATGGGGACATGCATTTGTAAGTATGTTGTACATATGGATTGTTGGAGTATAAATACTTAAAATAGACATGATATGCTTTGAAGAAATATGGAAACGAACCAAATTGTTATACTTATGTCAAATAAATATCAAATTTAAATATAAACTGAACTGAGTTGAAATTTGTCGTAAATAATGTGAATAAATCTGGGTTGATTCGACATCCTTTCGAATACATAATTTTTGCAGTAGTTTCTATGTAAATAGTATTTAATAAACATACATATACATAGTTATATACATATGTACATATATCGATGAACAAATATATATATATGTATATATATACATATATACATACATATATATATATATCTACACATACATATGTATGTATATGTATATGTATCTGTATATTGTATTATATGTATTATATTGGACAACAGCATAAAGAAACAGAAGCAATTACAATAAATACATGCATTCAGAGTGAATGAAGTGATATACGGATAGCACTCGCTATGTACATATGTATGTTTATAAATACATACCACATCTTTAAACTAAAGAAGCACAAAGTTCGGCACTTGCCTCTACTCAGCCATCGGAAATATTAGCATATTGTGCGCGAGGAGCATAATTTCCCGAATGTAGATATGTACACGTATGTACATTAATATATATGTATACATATATAAATGGATTAGTATATACACAGAACAGCCATTATAAATGGTGGAATTGGTAGTATTGGTGGCATATTCCGGTATTCACGTATTCGCCACGCCTTTCATTGCGGAGTGTTTGGATATTCGGCGCTGTTCGACAACAACAAGTGCAAGTTTGGGTTTTAATCACTCCTACTGCGTTTGTTGAAACATTTCGCTTGTAAAATCTCCGATTTTTAAAGATAAATAAATTTATGTCAAATAAAACACATTCAAATTAATGGTCTGGCTTTAATAGTTCGCAAATTGTATGGCATTGGTGTTTGAACAGAAGTTCGAACATGTGGGGATCGAGACTGCCTTTCATGAAGACCATCTCATCCCGTTTCGAATGTAGAAACAGGAGCTGATTTTATAGCATAGTTAGATATACATATTTCTTGGAATGGTTCGGTCCCTCAAAAGTTCTTCTTAATAGAGCTTCAGTGTCACGGGCTCTATAGCTTGCTGTATTCTCCAGCTAGAAGTACTTTTCACGTAAACGATTGATATTAGTAAGAGGAATCAAAAATGTTGAGCAATCTCCGTTTAGGTCACACAAGGGGTTAGGTGTAGTGAGAAAAATTGTAATTATAAATAACTTGTATGCCAGTAAATAATTTAATTTTATAAAAGTAAAAACTAGCACTAAATAAGGTTTGAAAGACCGTTTGTGTTGATATAGTTTCATCCAGCAGTGACCATCACTAATCTTTGGAGATAAATCCAAACTAAATCAGAAAAAATAGTTTCATTAATATAAATTCTTGTGCTTGATCGAAGCTATATTTTTAATTAACAAAATGGTAGCCTGAAATTTCTCTAGATTTTCAGGAAAACTCCAATAATAATTAAAAAAAAATTATGTTTTAAAAAATCTGTATAAACTTCATTGAAATCTACCGGAAGGCTTACGACCTACAGTGTTCAAAAGTTAACAAAAAAAAAAAGAGAACTCTTTGTTAATAATCGAATAACTCGATCTATACGATTTTCAGAGATTATTTCTTAAATATTATATTTTATGAGTGTGCTAAAATCTGTCTATCCTTAACGCCATCAGTAACCTCTCCAGGAAGCAAAGAAGTCTGGAGTGGCTCTTGCGGATTGGTGCACATCAACTACGCAAGTTTATTTACTTGTAACTCCATATAAACGTAACTTTAGGGAATCATGACAAAGTATAATGAACTGTAAATTTAAGCACAGTTTTACTTTGACAGATAGTTTGACTCTTTGTTTACCATAACGGAATGTGAAATTTTGTTTATAAGAAGTGTCTTCAAAATGTTTAAATGTATGGTATATCATTCATTATTAGATCTTGATTTTGATTGAACTCGGGACACTCGTATGCGAATGTAAAAAATGTGGCCAAAGGCAGGGAAATATTTTAAGGTGTAAAACCAATCATATACAGTAAAGTCAGTCGGATGTTCGAAAATCCTGATATTAGTTATGTAGGGGTAGGCCAAGTTCTCGCTTATAGTGTATATATTTTAGGCACAAAGATACACTGTCATGAATAAAAAGTAATCCACACCAACGTGGGCCTATGCCTGCTTTTTCAAAATTATCCCAGGCCACTGCGATCCCCTGTGCCAAATTACAGCTTTATATCTTAAATTAGTGCTAAGTTAAGGCACCTTATATGTTGGCAGTGTTCAGACTACGCCCATATGCCAAGATATCCCATACATTCATCGAGATATCTCAATTCTTGCTCAAGTTAGAGCTTGCACGGATTTACGACCGTTAAGTGAACAAAACTATATAACTCTGTAGCAACTGGTTGCAAGAGTATAAAAACGATGCGAAAGAATTCAATACATACTGCTAACATAAAAAGAGTAAAGTCAGCCAGATTTTTGACAATCCCAATATTAGTGATATGGAGTCTAGTGCAAGTTTTCATCCGATTTATCCATTTCAAGCACATAGATATTTAAAAACACCTTCTGTCAATTGCAATCACATTCATGGAGAGCGTTATAACTGCCGATAAAACATGGGTTTATGATTTTGTAATAGCACTCGTTTTCAGTCGATCGAAGAGAGAAAATAAAATTCGCTGAAGGAGCTGAAGACCATACCAAAAAGTCTTTTGAGGACTGGAAAAATCGTTGGTATGGATTACTTTGAAGGTGAAAAAAAATATTGGTGAATAATTAAATATTTTGCATCTTATTTACAATTTCTGGGTACTTTTTTGTCACAATGCATCTCAGATTACCCAATATTTTCGATAACTGTGCGCAATAGGAACTTGGACTCACATATTTTATATCTGGGGCTTGAAAAGTTTTAGTCTGATTTTGACAATTTTCAGTCATAAAATGGCACACCTCAAAGATACTCTTTGTGCATTGTTTAATCGGGATCCATTGATTGATTCTTGATCTGCATAGTGGAAAGTGAAAGTGAACTAGGCGTGGTTGTAGCACTGAAATATAATAATGTCAAGATAACACTACATGTCGAATTTGATCGATCGGTGTAGTAAGTCCTGAGATTGAATTTTTTACCTAAAAGTTGGCGGTGCCTCGCTCTTAGTCTAATTTCCCACTCCTATAAAGCCCCCTCGTATTATCTCGGATGTAAAATTTATATATCAAGTTTTTAGTCGTTTTAAAGGAACCGTTATTATCCGGTTTTATGCAATTTTACTATGACAGTAGGGGTGGTTAGAGAATTTGCCCTGACTGAATTTGGTTGATGCTACGTCTGCACCGAAAAGTAGTAGGCGAACTTGTAATTTCCAATTCAAAAGTAGAAGAAGAAGTTCGGCAAAAGACACACCAAATAATTTAGCTTCAAATGGTATATTACTATTCACGAAAGATATGGTTTCTTTACCACATTTGTGTATAATAATTACTACACTTCTTGAAAAAAAAGTTGAAAAAAATTACCCTTTTGTATTACCTTAACTCAGCCTTACTTGCTTAGGAGTTTCCAAAACCAAAACACTGACCTCCGGAGGTATATACCCTGAAGACACAATTTGAAAGGCGGTAAGCAACTATCCAGGTTCTTCACGCATACTATTACATTAGAGATACTCGTATTATTACCAGAATGCAGACTATTAATTTCCAATGATTTGACTAAAACCGCAAATAGGTGTTAAGACGGGATTTAAAAGTACTTCCGTAAACATACATTCAATTCCGAGGATGCGGCCTCGCATGTTATTTGTCTTATTTAGGAACGTTTGTATGTATTTAAGTGGGTACGCATGACCCCATGCCGTGGCTTTACTGCATTATTGCTTACTTTGTGATAATCACTCTTTCTGAAAACCGAATGCTTCCATAAAGCGGATTTACAGATTTTGCCGACTAATATATCAATTTCGGTAGCAGAGTACAACAACAACGCATACAGCTGCAGATTATATCACTTGCAGAGAAGGTAGTACATAAGTTGGTGACTATTACACATACATACATATGCACTTTCAAACAAAGATATGCATATGCTCATAATACTCGTAGCTCTAATTGTCGGGCCGCCGTATAATCGTTGCGTGTGTATTTAACGATATTTTAACAAAAGTCCGATTCGCAATTGCCGGTAATTGCTGTATATCACTCAGAGTCCTTTTTGGGCGCACACGGCATTGATTGCTTCTCAGCTTCTGTAACATGCACACACCACCACAACGACATGTTCATATACCCATTTGTTTACATACACCGTTAATGTTTTGTCACAAAGTCCATATGGTTTATCTATAGTTTTCTACCTCCATACACACATACAAATATATTAAAAAATTTATGTATGTATGGATATGTGTTTACAGTTATGTATGTATGTATGTTGGCAAATTCTGTTTATTTGGCTCAGCGCTTTAGTTGACTGCTTATGGAACTGTGCGTATGTGTATGTGCGTATTTATCTGCTTATTTATAAATTTGTAATTGTTGGCTGCTTCCGTGCGACTCTATTTCATTGTCGCATCTACCGTTTTATTTGTTTGCGGTGTGATTTCGATTTAAGGGATAATACGCCATAAAGGCAATACGATTGACTGGACGAAGCTGTGTTAACTCGAACAATAGGAGCCATGGCGGTTTGACAAAATATCCACATATGTACATACACATACCTATGTATGGATAGGGCTGGTTTATGTGTGCAGTTTGAAGGTGTATAGTATGTTTCTATGGCTAGATCTTTACAGATGAGACCGGATTATGTTTAAGTTCCTAATCTTCTGCTGTCAGCCAGCTTAGCACACTTTACGGTATTATTTTGAACCCAAATATTTACCAAATGCATGTTGGCGAATATAAAATTGGCACCGTCGACCGAAAGGAATTATAAATACTTCCCAGTCATTGTCACCTCTGCACAACATCCAAATATGTATGTACATATGTATAGCATTTTAAATATAATATATACATATGTATATACATATATGAATATTCACATGCACCCGCCCTTCGAAATGTAATATTTTTATTCTTTATGGTTGAAACCATTATTTGTAACAAGATATAAAGGGTGATTTTTTAAGAGCTTGATAACTTTTTTTAAAAAAAAAACGCATAAAATTTGCAAAATCTCATCGGTTCTTTATTTGAAACGTTAGATTAGTTCATGACATTTACTTTTTGAAGATAATTTCATTTAAATGTTGACCGCGGCTGCGTCTTAGGTGGTCCATTCGGAAAGTCCAATTTTGGGCAACTTTTTCGAGCATTTCGGCCGGAATAGCCCGAATTTCTTCGGAAATGTTGTCTTCCAAAGCTGGAATAGTTGCTGGCTTATTTCTGTAGACTTTAGACTTGACGTAGCCCCACAAAAAATAGTCTAAAGGCGTTAAATCGCATGATCTTGGTGGCCAACTTACGGGTCCATTTCTTGAGATGAATTGTTGTCCGAAGTTTTCCCTCAAAATGGCCATAGAATCGCGAGCTGTGTGGCATGTAGCGCCATCTTGTTGAAACCACATGTCAACCAAGTTCAGTTCTTCCATTTTTGGCAACAAAAAGTTTGTTAGCATCGAACGATAGCGATCGCCATTCACCGTAACGTTGCGTCCAACAGCATCTTTGAAAAAATACGGTCCAATGATTCCACCAGCGTACAAACCACACCAAACAGTGCATTTTTCGGGATGCATGGGCAGTTCTTGAACGGCTTCTGGTTGCTCTTCACCCCAAATGCGGCAATTTTGCTTATTTACGTAGCCATTCAACCAGAAATGAGCCTCATCGCTGAACAAAATTTGTCGATAAACACATTTCGAACCGAACACTGATTTTGGTAATAAAATTCAATGATTTGCAAGCGTTGCTCGTTAGTAAGTCTATTCATGATGAAATGTCAAAGCATACTGAGCATCTTTCTCTTTGACACCATGTCTGAAATCCCACGTGATCTGTCAAATACTAATGCATGAAAATCCTAACCTCAAAAAAATCACCCTATACTAAGTAATATAAATAATTATTAATACATGCCGTTTTTATATAATACTAGTGGATCCGGCCACGCGTTGCTGTAGTATACATTTTACACTATTATTCATATCATAAACTATTCTATACAGTGAAAATTTTAGTTATGAATAAAGGCGAGAAAACTTTTGTCGGTATAAGAATCCAATAAGGTTTAATTTTGAATATGTTCATACAAATAAATTTCATTGGAAAAAATAACGAATTTGAGGCTGCCTTCTTAATGTCTGGTTTCCAGCCTTTCTGTGAATTTAATACAGTTGTCCGCCTAATAGAGCGCCTATTTAATAGAGCTTTCACTGTATTTTTTATTACACCCTAAACAGGGTACATTAAGTTTGTCACGAGGTTTGTAACACCCAGAAGGAAGCGTCGGAGACCCTATAAAGTATATAAGTATATAAATGATCAGTATGTCGAGCTGAGTCGATTTAGCCATGTCCGTCTGTCTGTATATATACGAACTAGTCCCTCAGTTTTTAAGACATCGTTTTGAAATTTTGCAAACGTAATTTTCTCTCCATGAAGCTGCTCATTTGTCGGAACTGCTGATATCAGAGCACTATAACATATAGCTGTCATGTAAACTGAGTTCTTGTATGGAAAGCTTTCACATTTGACAAGATATATTCACAAATTTGGTATAGATAATTTTTTAAAGCAACAATGTAATATCAGAAGAAATTGTTCAGATCGGATTACTATAGCATATAGTTTTCATACAAAGTGAACACATAGTTAAACCAAACGTTCGGAATCAAGGGCTTGTATGGAAAACTTTCGCATTTGATGTGGAATCTTCACGAAATTTGGCATGGATTACAGCTTAAGGTAACAATATAATCTCCAAAAAATTGTTCAGAACGGATTACTATAGCACATAGCTTCCATACATAGTTACTAAAAGAAATGCACCTGTGAAGGGTGCAACCGAAGTTAACGTTTTTTCTTGTTTATGAATTGATTTTACTATCCTATCTTCTGAGTTGGTTCGAACTGGAAACAGTGCGCTATATTTTACTAGAATCGGTTCAGTAGTATTGGAGTCCATCGCGAACAAACAACGTGGCAAGTACTTTCTATTCTGCTATATATAAAGATTATACAGTTACGTCCCCTCCTCCGTGCAGTGAATAAGTGAAATGAGATATTTCGACGAAATTTGATGCAGAAAATCCTTAAACTTTATATGGTTCACCGAGTACAAATATCTTAGAAACAAGGAAAATGCATTTTGTGAGAAAAGCTTTTCTCATTAACTCTTCTGTAGTTAGAACTAGTAGTAGTAACTGTAATTCAAACTTCCATTTTGGAGATCTAGTCTATTTTGGATAAGGTAATCTTTCAACTAGATATTCATACAGGTTTTTTTTTTTGCAGTGACCACTCCGAAACTAGAAGCCACAAGTTTTTACACACCAATGCAAAAAAATGCTACTAAAATATGGGTCAACTATTCACCTGCTAATCATTTGTAAATAATAGCTATTTTCAAAATTCCTTACTGGACATATGAGCACCAAAGATCATGAATGCAATAGACATCCAAAAGAAGCTGTTTCGGCGAAAATATCAAAACAAATTACGAATAATTTCAGATGATTATCTTCAAAGGAACGTGTTGGACATATAGTTTATTGACATTTTAGCACAGGGACGCTCTGAACAAACCTAGTGCCAGGAGCTCAAAATCGACGGATTCGGTCACAAAATAATGACGGCGATGTTAAAGTTGTATTAATTGGGCTTCGAATCTCTTCCGCATCTACCAAATTCTCCGGATTTGGCCTTGGGTCTTACTGATATTATTTTCTTAGTAATAATTTACCTTGGTAAAAAACTGAGAATTGGGGTCAACCGAAAAGCTATTACCGCCTTAATTTGCAAAACATTGGAAAATTTCAACATTCATTCGGGAGATTGCCGTGGACAGTTCAATACGTATATGTACGATAATGGCAGTAATATGGCGGTAATTTTGCAGGAGCCCAAACTCACATCCAAAATAAAAATAAGTACGCAGTTCTTTCGCCCTGTCGTGCTGACACGCTGAATTTGGCCGAAGTCGACTCGGCTGAATGGTGGCCTCGAGCAATAACTTTTTTTGCTTGTTCGAAAATGTTTCAATATTTTCAGTAGCAGAATACAATGTTAGGAAGTTCTGAAATCTGAAAAACTCTTCACTTCACTTCACTTCTACTATGTACAAAATGGTCTGGCACAATCAATGCCTTCAAGCCATTTACGAAAAATTTTCCAGGATTCTTAAACGCTTTGAAAGAAGTTAAAAAATTCAAACTTAAGGAAGAAACTCGTCGGGACGCTGATAAAAATTTGAAAAAATTAGCAAATTTGAGTGCGCTTTCATAGCCTATGATATGGTCTTCAGTCAATTAATGAAAGTCAAAAGCATTTTAGGATGAATGCAAAATTATTGCAGAGAATTTAGATCATGTCGAGTAAAACTCCGGCATCGAATGTCGACATCACTCATGCTTCTGCACCATATAGCAGGACAGGAATAATGGGCGGTTTGTAGATTTTGTTTTTGATTCGTCGAGAAAGAACTTTGACAGCGTCTTTGTCTTGAAGCGTCTTCTGACAAGCGAGCAGTACATGTTTGAGCCAAATTCTTCATTAATTTCAGCCATAATGGCGCGGGAGGACTTAAATGGATCAACTTTGCACTTTATTACAATTGTTTGATCCTTTCGGATTTTATTTTTTATTTTTGTCTCTTGAACAGAATTGTCTGATGTAATAGCATTATATACAATTTTTCGCGAACATTTCAATATCTCTGCAATTTGGGATGGATTATTCCCGTTTCTATAGAGTTCGTACACACCGTTTTTCTGGAGTACAATGCATTGCTCTACCCATTTTTTTTTTATTATTTATACAAATTCAAATTCTAAACTAAAATCAATAACTTTCTTGCACAGTTTTCGAACTTCAAATGAGAAATGATCATTAATAGCCAACTATGCTATTTCTCTGTACATAACTGTATTTAAAACCATTATACATTAGACGCATATTTTTAAAAGGCTAACTAAATAATCAATTATTTTTATTTTGTTGAAAATTTAAAACGATTATGAATTTTAAAACTTTCGAATTTAAGAATGTAAATATTAAGCAAAGCATTCACAGCAACATTACAACAACACAAGCAAGTGCGTATTCTTCGCAACGATTCCCAGATGGCCTTTTTTGATAAATATACCGAACCATATGTATATGAATATGTGCATTTGATAATACGAGTAGTTCAGAGGGGTCCGTCTATCCGAACCCATATGATGATTGGTTCTAGTGAATTATCTAAGTGAATTTGAATTTCAATTCAATTGAAATTTGGTAAGTTTGCGAAACCAGAGCGAGACGAACGAGTAACAAGCCAAAAGGCAACATTTCCGCTTGTCTTGTTCATCAACGACCTCATGGCAAACGAACCCAATTATCTTTCAATAAAGAGAGCATAAAGCATCCATCCTCAAGTTACACAAACTGTTTTCTTGCTTTTATTGCCCATTTTGTTTTTGTTGCTCATGTTGTTGTTTTGTTCATTCTATTGTTTTGTGTATGTAGCGGATTTGTATTTACTAAATCCAAAAAGCCAAAGTAACATCAACAGCGAAGTGGGAAAATGCTTTCAGCATTTGTTGTGGGCTAAAGCCGTCCGGGGGTTGCGGTAAAGCCATGAACTTGTGAAAGGGGATGCGCAGCATTAGCTCCGCAAATTCGTAACTCGGCGTAGTTGGGCTAAACTGATTTAGCCTGCAGAGAGGGCATAGCTAAATGCGGCGAGTCGGGAACGAAATACAAATCTCGCCTGCGGGCAAGCATTTTTATTAATTCATAATCAAATCCAGACAGTTTGCGTACATATACATTGTATGTAAATGCATGCACGTATATACATACATACATACATATGTACATATGTGAATACTCGTTCGTATCTATTTAGGTAAGCCCTGCACTACCCAATTGGTAATTGTGCTGAACGAAGCTGCTTTGAGAAAACTTTTTTCACTCTGTACGAATACTTCCACAAACATGTACATACATACATATGTATGGACATATGTACATACATGGATTATTTTGCTTTGCTATAGTGGCGGTAAGAAACGATGATTCTGATTTGACTTCGACGTCCGTCATTCCTGTAATTTAATACTATTTTTCAATTTTCGAATTTTACAAGCATTCATAATAGCTTGCGAGCGCTGTTGGATAGAGCGTACAATAGTCGAAAGTATTTAAATAGAACAATGTACGTACATTAAGGCAAATATTATATCATATGAAAATTATAAACATGTTAGCGTACACATAACTGTATGTGTGCGCATTTTGGTCAAAATTGCCGTTTTACTGATTCAGTTTTGAACAATCAATTTTCCAATTGTAGCCATGCAAGCGAATCGTTCACACATTTGAAACACCTAATAAAGATATTAAATTTGTTTGTTACACACGTTGCACTTGGTCAAGACTGGGAGCGTGTGAGGTCTTTAGAAGCAAAAATGATCGGGAAGCAGCAGTTAATACGACTCGATACGACTGTGATACGAAATATACAGATTTACTTTCACATCGCTTCTCTCATTTTTTTCCTTTTGAGATTGAAGATGAGATACGTATTTTTATATTTATACAGGACGAATATTGTTAAACAATATTAGGAGGTCGGTTAAGACATTTTAATGAGATAACGACCTATAATTTTTTATTAACGTATATAATTGTTTTGGTAAGGTAAGTAAGGGCTAAGTTCGGGTGTAACCGAACTTCTCTTACTCTTTCAACTTTCCAGGATACACTTTCAGGTGCTTAAGGGGTTACATGGGTTTCACAGTTTCAAAAAATCGGAAAAATTTTTTTTATCTTATTAAATTCTATAACATCTCTAGAATATTGTCCTAAATTTTCAAGTTGATCTGATCAATACTTTCGGAGATACAACCCTGAGAACTTGTGCGCTCGAGGCAATCTAGGCTAAGTGCGCCGTCTTTAAGCGCGTTTTTCTCGAAACTGTGTTTTCAAAGTCGGTTGTTAAGATTTCTCGCGAACTACTCAACCGATCTTGATGAAATTTTACACAGGTCTTCGAGATATCATTTACAAGGTCTTTAACGAAGGATTTTTTTTTCTTTAATTACAACTATTAAAAAAAAAAAATTTCGAGAAATTTTCATCGAAATTTGCATTTTTTTATAAAACGTCTGCTAGAAATCCAATTTTCATTTTTTTTTGTTTCCTTCGTCCAATACCCAGTTTATTGTCTTTACTAAAACACGTATTTTTTATTTTTATTTCTGATGATCCTGAAAGAAGTTCTGCTGACAACGCAGATGCACCTTTTTTCCGAGGGACTGCCGGAAATGGCGTCGTTATGACTGCCATTTTGATATTTTTTTTTGAAAATTTTACAAAATGTTTACTAAATATGAGTCTTTTAAATAAAAAAAAATCATTAAAATATTTTATTTTTTATATGTAAAAAAAAAATTAGTGAAAAAAGGCCCTTTTTTCGCCCGAGGAAACCCATGTAACCCCTTAAGGTTTATTGGTTATATGGGCTCAATGCCAAGTTTTCATTTGATTTTGTCCATTTTAGGTTCAAAGATACACCTTTATTAGCTAAACACTCTCTCTTCATTAAAATAACTCCCACATTGGTTGTATAAAGTCTCCTGGAAGTTCAAAAATATTTTTTTCGAGTTTCGATAACTAACATATCTCGCATATAAGTCCAAATGAGTCCGGCGTCGTTATTAATTCAAAATACATACATACATACTTACATATATTTTGATGACTCTCATTGATAACATACAATAACACATAACATCAGACAAAAACTTCTCTCTTAGTTTCACAGAAGGCGTCATTCCATCGGCATTCCAATCTGCTTAGTTGAAGAAGGATCTACTTACAATGATATGCAGAATAGGTTTGATGCTATTATCCATGCGCTCTTCTTTATCATTCTCAATTCCGCACTCCTTAAGCAGTATCTGCTTATACATCTGTATGTGTAATCTGCATACTCTTTGAGCATTAATGAATGCAGCTGGATAAACAAAGTCAGCATCCAGATTAGAAAATGGAGTTCTTTTACTTAACGGAACGAAAAATAACAAAACAGTCGTCGTCCGTACCTGCCTTGTAGGAAATTCAAGGGAATATACGAGTATAAAGTAAATGCTTCTATTCTCGTTTTACGGTTGAGTTAACTGTTGGTAAAATATTAAGTATAATGTAAAAGAAAGTAGTTTAAGTTTGCATTATAAATACTTTTACGACAATTGTCACATTCTCTTCTACCTCGAAAATACGTAAAGCGATGAAACCAGGTTTTCTAGTGATGTTTAGCGTCGACGGTTGAATCACAAAATGAAAAGCGTCGGAGACTCTATAAAAGATATTAGTCGATTTAGCCATATCCGTCTGTCATCCTATTTGTCTGTATATACCAGAACTACTCCCTTAGTTTTTGATTGATCACAATCGGTCTTTTGTATGGAAAGCATGGATTATTGTCCAAAGAAACGATACAATCTCCGAAGACACTGTTCAAATCAGGCTTATAGCACCCATACAAACTGACCGATCTAAGTTCTTGTATGGAACCTTTAATATTTGTGAAGGGCATCGACGCAACCGAAGTTTACGTTGTTTTTATTTTAATTCACCATAGAGGACATTGCCGTTGTTGTACATGCTTCCACTTGATCTGGACTCAACATTCCAGCAGGGTTTGTTGATTTCAGTAGGCTTATGGTTATATTGCAACATTGTAGTAATGGATGTTTAGAAATGTAGCAACAGACTGATGTATTTATATCTCGACTCTTACATACATATACTTATATGTATGTACATACCTTCGCGCAAAAAATTTCCTGCTTTCATTTTGCGCTTACCGATGTCAGGCAAACCCCTATCTACTACATTTGGCGTGTTTATTCGCGCCATTGAGCACTTTTTAATCATCAAATCTGTTTCTAAATTCAAAAGCCACTAAAAAGGAATACATACATACATATAATCAAACCTTCCTGTAAATAAAACCCCACATGGTTGCTCATGAATTTTGATGTTTGGGCAGTGTTGAATTGTTTTTGTATTGCGATTGAAAACCTTTCTATTTAATGTACTACTAATCCGCTTTAAAATCTCTAAACTCTATTGCAACCACAACCACAGAGCTAACCCCCAAATCACAACAAAGCGAACCAGTGCAGGAAACGCATGCGATATTCTCTTAATCTGCATTTCTCTAATTGCTGACTATACAACAAACACTTTGAGTCGCAGCATTTACTCAACGCTTGTCGCCCATTGTTCGATCTCTGCAGTTTTGTCATTTGTCGATTTCGGCGCTTATCAGCCGCACCATCATCATTACCACGACCGACATGGGCAACATGTCACCAACGGTGTCACGCTACAATGTAACTCCAATCCGAATATCCGTGACAACACAATCAAGTTGGCAATCTTGATCCTTGGCTGCCTGGTCTCGCCTCACCTTGCCTGGCCCGCCTGAGACTGGCTGAAATTCAGTTGGCATTCAATCACACATTGACATATCGTATTATTTTGGTGGTTGTGGTTGTGAATGTGTCTGCTTCGCATCATAAATGGCTTTTAAAAAGGTTTTATGACGCTCTAACGCCTTCGTCGAACAATGCACCGGTAGAGGCGTATCGTCTTTCGCCAACATTTATTTGGCGAGTTGGCAGTCCGCCGTTGTTGTTGTTGCATACCACTGTCACCACACTTTAGCATCGCTGTTCTCATTCAAATTACTTACATATTACCTTTGTACAACTCTATTCTCTTTATAAAATACCATTTTATTACTTATTCCTAAGAATTCAACCGAATCTTTAACTTGAAAATCCTATTAAGCTGAAAGAAGTCTCCAAATTCCATTGCAGTAATTGTGGTTGCTTGCCTTTTGGTAACAGTACTCTTCGTTAATGAGACAATAAGCATAAGTGTCAAATTATTTGTAACCGAGGACGCGCCCACACTTGGATTCAGTTTCAAGGACTGTGCAATGCTCATTGGAAATAAAATGAAAAATTTCACAAGATATAAGTAAGTTATTGCCTACATATTCAAAAGAGTGTTTGTACATATATGTATGTATATAGTACATACATATATACTATTATTATTTAACTCCATTATGAACATATTAGCACGGATTATTTAAGTAAAGTCCTTTTGATTTAGAATATTAGCGTCTATGTTATGTATCGAGCGAGATCTGTAGCTAAAACTAGTACCAAAGGAATAATACGTCTATAAGCATTAGGGCATGCAGTTCGGAGGACGTCTAACGGTTCACTCTGGGTCTGACTGTCGCACAAGTTCTTGTCATTGGGCAGCGCTTGCCGATCCTGGAAGCCCGTAAATCCAGAGCAATAGGCCGTCGAATGAATTTGGTGTAAGAGCAAGCTCATTGGCCTTGCAGTTTCCGGCGATTCCGCTGTGACAGGGCCCCATACAAGTCTATTATGGAAAAATCTTGAACCTATTGATAATGATGTCATGCACTCCTTGACTAGTTTTGAACGGACAGTCAACGAGCTCAAAGCCAGGATAGCCACTTGACAATAGGGGAAATTATACCTCACTGAAGGAACTACAGGTCATCTAATCATTAGATTCTAGTGCTAGTGGCAGCCACCTCCGCTTGAAAGACGCTATAGTGGTCTGGTAACATGAAATTAGAGTTGATGCAGAGCCTCTTAACTTCAATCCACCATACTCTATCAGAAGCAACATGCAAAAGATGTTTTCAACGGTTCAGAGATAATGATTTTGATGTTAGAAATGAAGAACGTGGAAGACCACCAAAATAGTTTAAAGACGCCGAACTGCAAACAATACTGGATGAAGATGATACTTTGAGTCAAAAGCAAATTACAAAAGGAAATAACAATCCATTTCAGACCTGTTGTGGAAAGATTCAAAAGTGTACCACATGAATTGAAAAGACAAATAGAAAATCAAAAAACACTTGTGAAATTTAGCTTCACCGACATCCGAAAATTAATTTTGCATTGAATTGTCACTGGCGATGAAAAATTAATTTATTTTAAGAATTCTAAACGGAAAAAACATGGGTTAATCCGGGACAACCATCAACATTCAGTAAGAAGACAATGGCCTGTATTCACCAGAATTCGTTTCTCCGGCTTACCATTTGATTTCATGGATCGCATTGGTCAATATTCTGAATATTTTGACAGCAAAACATTCCTCCTTAATACCAGTCCAGTTGGTATGTTTATAGATGTGTTGTCCTTAGTGCACCATATTAACTGTCCGAAGTGCCCGTGCATTTTCCTACACCGCCACTACCGTTCTGTCATAAAGAAGACTATTGGTGATATGCTTTGACCTCAAACTTATTAAGAGCTTCAATAACCGACTCCAACCTTACGTTGTTGAAGGCCTCCTCTTTAACAAGAAAGAAACTCACAGATAGTATATAAGTTAACTCAAATAGCTCATCAACAGACGGAGAACTCACGCGTGGCTTGAGTGAACAAAATTCTTATCCCACGCTAGCCACTGCGTTGGTCGCTCGATATTATTAATAGTACAACAGAAGATATTGAGAAGATAAGGAAATTCGTTATCTCACGTCAGCCACTGCATTGGTCGCCTGATGCTATTAATAGTGAAACAATACAAAGCCACGTAGCTAATAGTAAACATAGGCTCTAGATATACTTTTCTTTAGATTTAAGTTTTAGTTATAAATTGTAGCACATAAGGTGCAGCAGTAGCTCACCAAATTATTATAAAATAAATAATTAAAAAAATAAGACTTGTTAAATTTATTTAACTTATACATATTTAAGTGCTTCCTCCAGCCATGCCAATACTTAATGCATTTCCCTTAATTAATGGAGAAATTATTGAAAGACGTAAATTGGAATGTACGAAAGATAAATGTAATGGGGGAAGAAATTGCATTTTTAGCACATTTTTCAAATACGTTCACGATCTTTTTGATATTGGCTGATATACTTACATATATACATATGTGTATTTATATGCGAAAAAATACTAATTAGTAATTCGGTTTATAAGCACAACATTACAATGGGCTAAGCGAAAAATAATCAGCTGTCGGACCAGTTTTATTAAAGTTTCCCACACCTATGGGTTCAATCTTATTTCGAAAACTTAATTAATATTTGCAGGACGGCATAGGCAAGTACCAACTTCTCCGTACTTTCTAAACTTTTGTTAAGGCAAAACTACAATAAAATAATTGAAAAATAAGAAAAAGATTTTTAAAAATTTGGAAAATTAGATGAAGCCTTTGAAACGTTGATTTCTAAATATTTTTCCCTGCAATTTTCTCAATCTCCATGATTTAAAACGTATTATAAATAGTTGGCGATTATATAATGGTTTGGGCACAATTGATTTGCCTCAATTCAGGACAATGGTTAGGTTGAAAGCTTAAGTGAAATTCATTCATGACCCACATCATTGATTCAATAACTGTTTTCGGAACATCTGATCTAAAATAATATCTGAAGAGGCTCACGTTCCTTTGATTAAAAGGACTTTATATTCATGAAGATATTTTTATCATTGGGTCGTTCGCTAAGTAATTTCGTTTGATGATAACAGCATTTTGCAGTCAACATCGCACTTAACCGCTTTACCGTTATACTTGTATATTTGAACACCTGATATAATAAGGCTTGTTTGTAAGCAATTCGTGGTGGAAATCGTCGAATAACAAGTCGAGAGGTTAAATTTGTCTAACGCGACTGATCACAAGCAAATGAGACGTTTAGGATTAATTTCCTAGCTTGAAATGAGTTCTCATGTTCTTACAAAACGAAAATTGCTCCTTCGCATTAACGACAGTGATTTGCTTATATAACAAGTGATCCATTTTTAAAGCACATTGCAAACCAACCAAAAGGTTCGTTTAATACCATGATTAATTCTGAAATTTACTGTGATAAGCTGGACCAATTGAGTGAACAACAAACAGAAGAGGCCAGAGTTGATCAATAGAAAATTTGTAGTGTTGTACTCTTGAATGAGATGTGCTGCCACATCCCCCATATACTCCAGACTTGGCGAATTCGCATTATTACTTGTTTCAAAAATCACTTGATCCAGTTTTTTGCCTGCAAGGATCAGAAATTATATGTGCGTGGAATCAATCCCTTGCCCGAAAGATTGGAAAAGATATTAGAGCAAAATGGAGTATGTATATTTTCATAAAATGTTTTACACAATAAAAAAAGTGTGTTTAAATTGCAATAAAAAAATTAAATTACTTAGTGAACGACCCAATTTAAGGGCATATGTACACCACTTATATACATATGTATGTACATATGTATGTACATATGAGTA
Source organism: Bactrocera dorsalis (assembly GCF_023373825.1). Classification (NCBI taxonomy): domain Eukaryota; kingdom Metazoa; phylum Arthropoda; class Insecta; order Diptera; family Tephritidae; genus Bactrocera; species Bactrocera dorsalis. The sequence continues at coordinate 52,883,578 of NC_064305.1, forward strand.
TATGGATGTGTGCGTATTTCTATGCCAACTTTACCTTTGAATGACAGGAAGAGCTTACCAACTTACTCACTTATTAACGGTTGTTTACACTTGAATCAAATAGATGTCACCGTTGGGAAGAGGCGAAAGTCTTGGCTGGTCTTAGCTGGCAACGAGTTGAAGCTCGAGGCGTCATTTGCATATTCACATTTTATTTTGTTTGAATTTCCTTAGTTCGACAATTGGATCTTGAAGCACTTCAAAGCATTGTTTGCCTCTGCGCACATCCGACTCTAAATTGCTCTCGACGAGTAAACAACAACAACAATAGCAATAACGCTCACTCCTAACTAGTGACAGCTATGTCAATTTTGAGATTGTTCATTTATGAAGTCGTGCAGCAACAGAGACATGGAAAGCGGTTGGTGCAGGAACTGCGTTGGCGGCAAAATTCGGGCATTTGCTCAAGTCTGACCATCTATTTGCATAGAGTAGAAAAGTGGAAGCTGCTAAAAGACTGGCATGTGCTCTAAGTACACAAAAGGCGCAGAGGCACATTTGTCATGCTACCAAGATGTGGACAGGAAGTCGGTCTATTGGCAGTAGCGATTAAATAAGGCGTGAAATGTCAAAGGGTTGTAGAGGCTGGAATCTCATTTTCCTTGTTTGTTGTTGGTTGCTTATAAAGTAAATATTTGGCGAAAAGTGACAAATAAATTTCCTACAACAATAAAATAAGTAGGTAAATAACATGGTACATATCTAAACTTGTAAACGAAACGAATACGATGTGTGGGTTAAACTTTCGAATGAAATTAAGATTACCACCAAAATAATTGCTCTTAACTAAAAAGCATATTTCATTTAATTTTTTAAAAACTGCATTAAATTTGAAAAAGTTTATCTGCCCCATACAAAATATTTATGGAACCCTGAAATGATGGCTAAAGTTAATATATCCTTTAAGAATTTTTGTTTGATTAAATTTTTTTAAAGTAAATAATTTTTTGACGAATTTTTTTAGTAGTTAAGAAATATTGAGGAGAAAAAGTCTTTTCGTATTTTATCAATAGATGTCGTTGCAGTCGTATATTTCCAGTGCTACTAATCACATTTGGTCATATCATATAGTGTTGGAAAATTGAAATTTTAAGCTTAATTTAACCAAAAAAAATTAAATCGGGAAAGTTGAAAAAAAGATACAACTGTTCAAAAATGAGTGAAAATAATGAAGAAATTCGCTAAAGTAGTGGTCGACCAAAATGGTACATATTTGTTTATTTACTTATTGATATAAATATAAAAAATTAAGTTGAAGTTTATTAGAAATACGAAAAGACTTTTTCGACTACCAGTACGGTTTCTGCGCCAATGGCGAGGCGTTAATTATCTCTTCATCGGTAATTATTGAGTCAGCTGATTCTAACTCATTTCAGTGATAATATATACATATATGTATATATGAATACATACATACATATATACCTGCTCATACATACAAATATATGTAATACTTACATATGTACATGTGTGCGACTGTAAGTGCGTCTACAGGGCACAACTCGTTGACGATCGATGTTCGTCGGTCTGTCTTCACATCCGGAATTACGTCTGCCTTTTGACACCAAAAAATGGCCAACTGGCAGTGACAAAACAAACCGCCGCAATGATGTATCTACATATGTATGTATGTATGTATATGCAAATGCGATAAGTGTAGAAATGAGCGCTTACAATTGTCAAAACGTCTCGTAATGTAATGCTAAATAATTGATTTTACACTCAAGCATTTAATGTGTCACACAGATGACAGTTTGGGAAGTTCCAACCACACGGAAGGAAACCGCACACTCCAACCGCTACATACTCACAACATTGCCCATCGATGTAAGCACATCCATACATACATATTCATATATGTATGTATGTATTTCAAACACACCGCGGTTCAGCCCATCAGCACCCACGAACAATAGGCAAATCAGCTCGTAGCTAGCTCCACGGGCAGTTAAATGGATGGCTGAAAAAATTACTGCTGTTGTTTCATCGAATTAATTCACATTGTACAAACGGCGAAATGCTCACAAACATTCATATAGTAAATATGTAAGTATATGTAGATATGTAGAAGTATTTGTGGGTTTGAGCGCGTGTGTTGGTTTGTACAATTTTTAAGGGTGACAGGCAAAGTGCAAACAAACAGACAGTTCGCCACTACCGCTCTTACCCGTCCGAATGTACCCACTCATTATGTAACACACACATTGGATCGTCTAGAAGGTGGGAGATGACTCAATTAGTTTAACCACAAAATAAGAGCGTAAAAAGGTTTATTTAAAATTGAATTTATGCACCCTTCGGTAGGAAGGAACTTTTTATTGCTTGTTGACTTAAAGAGACATATTTTCAAACAGTAGAATCAACGAGCAAAAACTCGTCCAGAATAAATGGCTTGGGATTTGAATATGTGACTAATCGGATGATTATTTTCGAGTCCCAACCGATTTCGATGTTGTAAAATAATTTCACATTATTAACACAGATTTTTTCACATTTTTTCATTAGCTTAAGACAAATTAGATCTCTTACATTAACTGAAGAAGTTCACATATGATATTTCAGAGGATGCTGAGATCTTAATGATAAAGGAAATCTAATGTTAAGATAATAAGAGGTTCTAAATAAATTTAAAGGAAACTGTCGATGATAGAGAAGAAGGTTCCTAGTGCGACAAAAATTTCAGGAAAAAATATTGACGGTCTAACTGATGTCAGGAAGAAGAAAGGGACAGCGGTTGATAGATGTTTTTCGATTTTCAGCCAAACTACGAGTCCAATGAAAAACAGTTACAAAGCAAAGTTGTAGATAATGAAAAAATCCACACATTTTATAATAGTACATTTTTCATATAACTTTAAAATTTAAGAGAAAAATTCAAATACACACATTTTTGAATAACTCTGAATTTTTATTTACTTAAAATCGAAAAAATTCTAATGCTTTTTCAGCTTTATTTTTTTTTTTGCATGGTGTACCAAATACATACATACATAGAATTTCTCATAAAATACAAAAAAATATTATACTAAAACTGTAATCGTTTTCTTCGTCGACTTCGTACGGGGCGAAAAATGAAATGCGCAGAGTTGTAAATCAATTTAAAGCAATAGTTTTGGGCTTGATTACAAGGTGTAAATGCATTTGCTGGTGGGAAAACAGTCTGCGGCCCACTGTCTTATCCTCACTCAACGCCAACATGGATTTAAATGCAAAAACAGACAGTTACATGTATCAGGCCCACCCCGGTGAAAGCGTTCAAATGGTCGTCATTAAATGAGCAAATGTAGTGTAAATAGACAAACGCGATTTGAATAAAAATATGCACCAGTAAATACACTTTTGGCATCTACATACATATTAGCATAAAAATAAGAATCTGAATACAAGTTTGTAAATTCCTCTAATATGCAAAAATATTAAGTTAAAGAGTTGAAAAGGTCCACCAAAGATTTCATCTTTAGAACGGTACGTTTATATGAGAGAGTGACGTTTCGAGCTTATCATCATAAACAAACTTCTCATTAAACATCGTGAAAGGAAGTATTAGAGGGACTACAGATACTGGGGTCCATAAATTCGGTACCTAGGGGCTTGAACAGGTTTTGTTGGATTTGGTTGTTAGATCATAAGGTGGCGTACTGTGTAGGCACTGTTCGTCGAAAGTTTAATCTCGTTATAGTAATTGCTTCTAGATTTGAACACTGAAAAGGTTGAAAGCAGTCGAGCAGGCCCCGAGGTATGTGTCTTTACGTACAAGTGGACGTTCATTGTCCAACCGGCTCCTATAGAGCTGCCTCAAACCACCTCGGAGGTAAAATTTAATGTCTCTGGCGTATTTAATTACTGTTTTATCGCGCTTTTAGTAGTTTTTAACAGTACCGTTATACGGGGAGTGAGCGGGGTTTTGGCCCGATTTCATCCATTTTCACACTGTAGGTAGGGATCTTACAGAATTTATCGTGAGCGAACTTTGTTATTTTGGCTTGAATAGTTTGATAGATGTGTACATTAAAGCTATTAGAGAGCTCCTAGGTGCCTTTTTTTACTTGTATAGCGATTCCATGTGCCGTTCAATATCTTAGCTTATTGCTTAGGTAAGACATTTTGTATATATACATATGTATATATAGCTGCCAAACAAACCGAACGATCGGAATCAAGGGCTTGTATGGAAAACTTTCGCATTTGACAAGATATATTCACGAAATTTGGCATGGATTACTGCTTAAAGCAACAATATAATCTCCAAAAAATTGTTCAGAACGAATTACTATAGCATATAGCTTCCATACAAACTGAACACATAGTTTCTAACAGAAATGCACCTGTGAAAGGGTATTTAGATTCGGTGCAACCGAAGTTAACGTTTTTTATTGTTTTTTTCTTCAGGACTTCTTAATTTTTACACAAGTTGTCGCTTGCACAGACAGACAGACAGACGGACTCGTCTCATCATCTTCATCATTTATATATATTGTATATTACCCTATATCTAACTCAACAACCGCTAGGTGAACAAAATTATTATAGTCTGTAGTAACATGTTGCAAGAGTATGAAAACTGAGGGAATAGTTCGCTTATACATATACAGACTGAACTTAATCAATTCATCTTGTCACGCTATTCACTTACACTCATATACATATATACATTTTATAGGATTTCCGACGTTTCCTTCAGGTTGTTACAAACGCCGTGGCAAACTTAAAATAATATACATAGTTCTCTTAATACAATGATTTTCGTCTCTACGGTTGACTTTAAATCAAATATAATATGAAAAAAAAAAAGGTAAAAATCGGTAATAAAAATTAGAGCTATTAGTCTACACCCCCCGGAAATCGGAAAATGTAGTCATCAGAGTTAAAAAGGACCGTTTCCTTCAATTTCTGGTTAGCAAACATCAGTCAGTTAAGTTCTGGTTAAAACAAGGTTATTTACCGAAAGAAAGTGGCTTGGTTAAGTTATAGACTTAACCTAATTGGATTAATAAGCTACAGTTAAGTTAATGATATCCATAATATTACTATAATGCATGCCGCCTTTGATGTTAACATATTAAAAGAGTATTAAGTGCTTGATTTTACCCAAATTTACTATTTCTCTCTCTTTAGCCTCCATCGAAAAAAACATTATAGCAATATATTGTATGTACCTTAAATAGGTCTCATTCAGTTAGGAGAACGTCGATACTACCTTCAGCAAGACATGAGTTTGACGTCTAGAACGACCATAAGGCTTTAGTATTTTGTCCCATGTCCTACAAAAATGGTTTATATTAGTCTATTCAAATGTTTTAGGTGTTAGCGCCATATGGTGCAGTGCGTCTCCTTGACATGACATGACTGGCGCCACGTTATTGGCGCCATTGACTTAGTCCAAGGTAATCAGCGCTTACTTTTGCGTGGGCGCGTCTATAATACCGCTGCCTTACTTCAAAACAACCAATTTCAAACGTAACGCCATCCCTATTTTAAACTTTCATCGAAATGTCATAAATCGTTTCTGAAGCTCTCAGGCTGGTTGAGCACTTATAGTACATGTGTATGTAAGGAAAGTATGCAAGTACTTTCACACAAGAGCAGACGCGGCAGTAGCATTCGTTTCCGCGTCTCAACATCATCCGCGTCAATAAGTCAACTCATCATGCGAGTGCACCAGCTTCTTATTTGACCCGATTTCCTCCTCTGTCTCGGCTGCTTTGGATGTAGATTTGGGCAGATAATTGCTTGTCCGCTGAAGTGGTTTGCTCATCACCGCGCACAACACTCAAAAGTGCGACTCACCTTGTAATTTGATTCGAATAATTTTCTGAAAATTATGAAGAAGGAAGCACTTACGAGATCATGCACTCACAAACAAACGCTCCTTCAGTATATGCTATGTAAGCGCTCGTATAGACTTACGAATTGTATTAGGGTAATCAATACTTTGGATCTAATGATATCAGAAGTTATGGATTGTAATACAGAACTTCTTTAAAAACTCAGAATTACTATAAAAGAAATAGCGGGTGAACGGTATTACACCTTTAAGCGTTCTCAATATAAGCGGGACGAACTGAGTCGATTTGGCGAACTGAAATTTTGTACATGTCCTTTTCTTACCAAGAAGCTGGTCTTTTTGATGGAACTGCCGATATGGGACTACTTAGCATATAGCTGTCATTCAAACTGATCCATCAAAATCATGTCCCTGTATGGAGAACTTTTACATTTGACAAAATATGTATCTTCCGTTGTTCCAATGGTCTTTTCCTATTCTGAGATCGCTAGAATTGATTTATCAATAGGTACATGTAGATCCTGAATGTTTCTGGTATATTTTTGTACTCTAAGGTCGTACTCATTCAAGTATCCGTCTTCCAAAATAAATTAAAGGTTTTTGGATAAATTTTCGATCACCCTAGTACCACCGCAGGTAGCATATAAACGCGTATACTCGAATAATTTGTAGTTGTAGAAGTTTTACACTGATATTCGAAAATAAGCGTCTATCTGCCACGATCAGATGAAATGCATAAGCATATTTGCCCCACACATACATACTTACATAAATGTTCAATAAATATAAGTGTAAATATGTATGTATGTACACACTGCACCCTGAACGCTTCTAATCGTCACAGATCGCACCAGTCAGATATCGGATGGCTGAATGAATTCGAAGTTCTTAACCGCAAGCAGCCGCTTCCGAGCTGCAGTCAACTGACAGGCAACGGTCCCAGAGCCACATCTCCCCAACTCGATCTCGACACCTCATCTACGAATATGCACATATACATACATGTATGCACTTTGTGAGTACGAAGGCTGCATATTATTGACAGTGACTCGTCAATTTTCTTGCATTTGTCTGCTGACAACAACAAACTGAACCAACAGGCAGCAGCAACATCGAGCGCGAAAATTGCCAACCGATCTGATTCGGAGCGTTGCGATGCCCCGATGCCCAAGCACAGACACATTCACCCATATGTGTGTACGTGTGTTAATATGTGTGCATATTTGAATTTGTGCACATATTTGCTTAGAGTGCATCTGCACTTCCCCGCCGTCACGAAAGAAGCCGTACGGCTCTATTTTCATAAGACAGCTAAGTAAACCACTCAAGTAGGACATCAGCGTCATCATCAGCGCTTAGTTGCCGCGGTGTATTGAATTCATTTCGTATTATTTAAGTTTTGTTGGCGTTTTTGTGTTTTTTTAATGACAGCCGCTGCGTCTGACGTGTCATCGTTGGCGCCAGTCACCAAACCAGCCGGCGGACTGGGAGCCAGCACCTACATGTTGGCAGCACCACAATTATCAGGCACTCCGGCAATAGCCACAATCGGCGATGAGAACCGCATCGGGACAGTGTGAACCGCCTATTCTTCTTTTGGGCCAGAGTTCTGTAAGACTTCGTGAAAGGAGGCACATGTGCTTGTGGTCGACATCATGTGGACGCTCGCGTTAATGCGAGCAGTGTGTGCATGTAAATATGTTGTGTGTGTGTGTGTGTGTGTGTAGATATAATATTTTCGAGTGTGGGGTAGCGCCTCTTCTTTTGTTATTGTTTACACAGAAATGGATATTTTATTTCAAAACAAAACAATACAAAATGGCAAATTACTTAGTTAATGTCTTCCAGAGTAGATCTATATGATATTTTCGACACATGCTCGTAAGCTGAAACCGATTTTATGTAAACAGTTATGCATGTGTATGTAACTTATTAAGGAAAACAAATGCTAACCGTACGCTACCGAAATCTTAAATGAAAAATGAAATCCTCTTCGATGTTGGGCGAAACTTTATAGCAGAGACCGGAACTTACTAATTTCTTTTTTATAATCCCTATTTTTGCATGTGACATATGTACGAGTATATCCCTGGGGCATTTTAGAGTTAGTTACTATGAACTAGAGAGCCCTAACAGCTATGATGAAATATATGAAAGTTAATTAATAGACGTCTTACACAAGAAAGTAAGGAAGCGTTAAGTTCGAGTGTAACCAAACATTTTATCCTCTCGCAGTTTGCAAGGATCTAAGCGGGCAAATACTTTCAGGTCTTATCAAAACTTTATATTAAAAATTATTTCTTACGGATTCAACATGCATTTTTCGAAGTAATTACTTACTTTGGTTTCATTACTACTTTTCGGCATGTGGAAAAAGTCAAGTCGTTTCATATTCAACACAACAACAATCAACACAACAAGGTCTCTTTAAGGGGGTATTCTAGTCTAGAAATTTGAAAAAATCGAATAATTTTTTTTTCATATTGCGATAGTTTTGATATTCAAAAATATCTCCCTAAAAGGATTTTTCAAAATTCAAATTATTTTCAATGTTATAGCCATTTTAGTGAGCGAATATCGTACAACGGTTGAGTGAATATCGTATAACGCAAAATTTTAATCGCGTTTTTCTCGAAACTACTATTTTCAACACTTCGGACATGATTTCTCAAGTTCTAATGAACCGATTAACTTGAAATTTGGTGTGGACCTTCTCTATATATCTCTCTATAGGTGGAACTAGGAGTATTAAAAAATTTTGATTTTTACTATTTTAAAAAAATGTTGATCTTTGCCAAAAAACGGGCAAAAAATTCAAACAGTCGCCATTTTGCTGAAATTTCTTTTTTATTTATCCTAGTTCAGACGATAGCGGCATTTGTACTGATTAAAAATTTTTTTTTCTTTTTTTTCCGATCACCCAAAGTGTTGGAATCGTGTCAGGAAGCGCGCACCCTTATTTTCAACCCCCGCCACGCCACCACGCCGCAATTAATCAAATTATCAAAAATTTTTTTTTGTATTTTTTTTTTATGTTATTAAAATATCAATAAATATCTGATAAAAAATTGGATAGTAAAATTGTTCTTAGTTTTTTTTTATTGGACTTTAAAAAATGTCGTTAAATAGCATTTCTAGACTAGAATACCCCCTTAAGATCTCTTATTTTTACAGGTATATGCATTACCAACCGGAAGTTCGGAAAAATTTCTACTGTCTACTTTTGGTTTCATAACATATTATTTCCCGAAAAAATTGCTCTCTGACTTTTATTTGATACCATATGAGGTATTGAGCGGCATTTTGGGTAAAAATCAGTTTTAGGTTTACATATTCGGTATCTGGAAACTTCAAAAGTTACAATCCCGTTTCGAACATTTTTGGACGATTTGAAAATGACATACTCTAAATGCTCGTTGTGTGTTGTTGTTGTCCGGTTCTGCTCATATTCGCTTTGAGGCAAAGGAAGTTAAGCACTCAGTTTAGTTGATACTGGGCAAATAGTTCCTGAGGTATAAGATTTCATTTAAAGGCGAGCGGTGCAACAACCATTGTCCAATTTTGATACCGGCTCCTTCGGTGCCATCATGAGTATAAAGTAGTAGATATCATGTATAGTAATAAGCATGTTTTGAGTGCGTCGTTCCACCGTCGCGTTTTTAGCGCAAACGTCGTTACGGTAAAATGGTATATAAAAATTAAAGTTGGTCAATAAATGTTGCTAGTTGAAGCTTTACTGAAAAAATCAGACGGCAAAGCAAGAATGAAAACTTGTTATTCTATATCTTCCTCTGCTTCCATAATAAAAATTAAATACGCACATGAAACAAAAGAACTCGATCTCTCTCTGACAGCTCTGGACAAATATACAATATGTACATTTAGAGCTCTAGGTTTGTCACACCAACAACTTGACCTAATCATGCATAAGAGACCATTGCCGCTAGGGTAAACAATAAGCAACTAATTTATCTTCTTAAAAATTTTGGTATTCTGTTCCATGGATAACCAAATAGCTTTCCTATTTTGGTTTACTATCCTAGCTTTCCATTGGTCTTAGTTCTTTTGACACCTTAGCGTCACGGAACTTAAAACTATTGATTAAATGTCACTATATCCATAAATTTGGCAAAGAACCTTGATTTAATTGGTGCCTCAAAAATATTGACTGTATTGTAATTAAAGGAACCGATATACGAGGTGTGTTCAAAAAGTATCGCGAATTTTGTGTTTTTTTTTTTAATTATTTATTTATTCATGAATATCTATTTTGTCCCCTTCAAAGTAATCCCCATGAGATATTATACACTTGTGCCAACGGTTTTTCCAATCTTCGAAGCACTTCAAAAATCATTTTTTTTATCTTCTTCAGCTCCTCCTTCGATGCCGTCTTTATCTCGTCAAGAGAAGCGTAACGTCGTCCTTTCATGGGCCTCTTCAGTTTAGGGAACAAGAAAAAGTCACAGGGGGCCAGATCTGGGGAATACGGTGGCTGCGGCATCATTAGTGTGTTGTTTTTGGCCAAAAAGTCGCGCACAAGCAACGATGTGTGAGCAGGGGCGTTATCGTGGTGCAAAAGCCAATTTTTGTTCTTCCACAAATCCGGGCGTTTCTGGCGGATTGCTTCGCGCAAATTGCGCATAACTTGCAGGTAATATTCCTTATTGACCGTTCTTCCCTGTGGCAATGTAGTCAACAATATAATCCCCAAAACCTAAAGTTTTTAATCTGCATCTAATCAATTTGTTTACAGAAGATTCTGCTTTAACAAGAAACTTAACTAAGTTAAAAGGAGAAACAAGACATTTTGGAACAATCAAAAATCTCAGCTCTGCATTGGGTAGGTATTCCTACACTCTACCAGTATGACGGCTGCTGTCATGCAATATTTTAAGATGTGCGATTCAAAAGTGGGGTTGATCCCTGTTCAGATCATCTTTATTATAGCCAGTAATATTAGATGCCTGTTCCTAAGAGAACAGTATTGTCAAAAGTAAAAATTTATGAATCCTTAAAAAATGTTTAAAACGATGTTCTTATGCAGTCTTTGTTTTGCATCCATTCATAATTTCTGAGCTACAGCTAGCCGTCAAAACACACTGCAATAAGTTCATGACACAAAGAATAGGAATTTGTCTGGCGTATTTTGTATTCGGTTGCATCGAAGCTATAAAACCCTTCAAAACTATAAAATATTTTATACAAGAACTTGATTTTAATCGGTCAGGTTGTATGGTACCCGATCTGAACAATTTCCTCGGAGATTGCACGTCAAGTAAAAAGTTTTTCATACATGGACTTTATTCCGATCATTCAGTTTGCTGTATATACTATAGTGGTCCGGTGAAAAACGATTTTAAAAACCCAAAACAAAGATATATGATAAAAAAATCGATATTATATTCAGACTAAATCAATTTTTACAAATCAAATAAACCATTATCTCCTTTAAGGGTGAAATTCTTGCCATACATTCGTGAGACATTAACTTGGGTTGGACAGATAGAGACCCCTGTCAGTTGTGATGCCCAGAACTCCTAAGTATGGTTTAAAAATAGCTTATATAATATGTAGCAAACATTGTTTCTACTTTGTTGTTTTTTCAAAGGCCCCTGCAACATTTTTGAAGTTAGGTCCCCCAAGAAAAGATTTCATTTGGCTTTCATTTTGTATTTCATATTATCTTAACTCATTTATCTTTATTGCATTCTAATGATAAGCTATATATATAGTATATTTTTGGATCTTATAATCTATTTACATTGACTCACTCAAAATTAACATGCGATTTACGTACATATTTTCGAATATATTTTTGATTTCAACTTTCGAAATTTTGCTTACTTTTCCTACAAAAGAGCTACAGTGAGCAAAGCAAAAAGTAATTTTAAAAGAAAACATATGATACCTTCAAACTATGAATAACTAGGAATAATCGAAATGCTAATGCTATATTATGCGAATATATAAGTAGATTAAATAATGGTAATTTAATTTAATTTTGATAAGAGCGATGCAAAACTATTAACAATTCACTCAAATCGCTTCGGCATAAACTTCTATCTTATCTTTATGTTCATGTATGGGTGTGTGTGTGTGGATGCATGCATGTGACTGGGGATATGAATTAGTTAATTTGATTATATAGTTTAGAATCATTAGATCACGAAATGCCAGTTCCGTCATTTACATATTTATTTACATCGCACATACATACAGACATAGTAACCAATAATTTAATGAAATAACGAAATATTGCTGTACAGTGAGTGCTAACATTGCATATGGTGAACTAACCTCTAATGTATGTATGTATGTATGCATATTAGAGCAATAAACGCGGAGTGAAAAACACGTAATTCTTTATTCATTTGGATTGTTGTCTTGTGTTTGATGTATTTGCACCAGAAAAGGTACACAAATTTGCTTAAATTGCTCTATTCTCCTCTGGGTATATTCACAGATTTATCTTAGGTCACTACCCGTAGCTGAGTTATTAACAACATTAGTTGGATCATCTTTTTCTCATTAAACTAACTGTTCGGTTGTTTGCGATTATTTCCGGTATTCTTTGCACCATATCCACTGCCGGTTTGCTCTGACTCTTTCATCGCAGCCGAATAAATGAAATTATTTGAGGAAAGGCAAAAAGAAGAACCAATCTCATCGGTAAAGCCGGTTAAATCTAAAATGGCGCTGTTAGGGGTTGGCTAAATAGAGATCTATCTAGGAGTGTATCCTTAGACCTAAAGCCTATAAGAAAAATATTTCGGCGGGTACGTAGGTTGTGTTTTATATTTCGTGCGTTAGAGACAACTATAGGCATTAATGGGACTAGCAAACATTCAATACTACATGAACATTTGACTGAAACGATCGAATTTTTAGCACTCAAAACATTACTTATAACATTCACCTTACAGTCCTGACTTAGGACCGATTGCTTTCTTTTCAATCCCGTACGTAAAAGATAAACTAATAGGTAAGACATCAGAAGAAGCGGTTGATGCGTTCAAAACGCATGTTTTGAAGATACCTCAATCAAAGCGGCAAAAGCGCTTCGCAAATTGGGCACGCAAAAGCATATTGATCTAAATGGAGGATATTTTTAAAAACTATAAAGCGTTTTGCAACGATTAAAATTTGTTTTGGTTTTTGAATCCCGAAATATAAAAGTCAATGTACGCATGAAACCAAATATTATATGCAAAATTAACTTATATATATTTTTCAACTCTCAAAACACGGATAATGCCTGTGGGACTTCCAACAACACTTAGACATATGTTTCTAAACTTTTAAGTCAGAAAACATTTTCCTTGAAATCACGGGAATTTTTTTGTTTCTGACGCAATAATCAGCAATAAAATTAAATTTTTCATATAAAAAGTAATATGCGAGGAATATTCTTGAAATAGTTATGTCAGTGTGATAACAACAATGCAATCCTAATTACGGACAAGAAGGTCCGAAGAAAGATTTTGTTAAACGTGACAGAGAAGATGGCTTGATTTTCAAATACACTCAGAGACTCTTGAAGTATACCCTTAAAAGATTCTACATATTAATTTTGCTTTTCACAAAACTTTCGTTGAAAATGTTTAATAAAAAGTTATAAATAAATCGAACTAGTGGAGTACAAAGATAATTCGCTACAACTCAGTTAGTTTAAGAACTGAAGTTATACATATTACGAATACTTGCATTTCTAACAAATGGTTTTTATATTCATGATTCATGGTTCTTCCGAAGGAATTTTTTATTTCAAGAATCTGTACCATATTTTTCAATTCTCCATCTGGTTTCATGTCACTAAGCTTGCCGGAATATTCAAAATATCGCTATTTTCCATAAATTAAATTGATATATAAAAAAATTATTTTTGAAAACTGAACCATCTAAGTACCACTCCCCTGTATATAAAACCGTTAGCCATGTGAAACATGAAAGTGATAAAACCTTAACGAGGAGGGAAAGTCAGAGAGCACCCTTGTACATAGATATATAAACCAGATTATTACATTCAACTTTAGTGCAATGTCCTACAATGTCTAAACCATTCCAAAATCTGGAGGAATCGAACAAGAGTTTTTGATATGAAAAATTAAAATTTTTGTGTACTCGTATAAGCTGTGATGTCTGAAAGAGGCGGAAACTATTCACTCGCCGAAAACTATAATTCATTGTGAAATTTTTGACTGGCTCTCTAAAATGCCAGATTCATTCAGTATAACACCCTTATTTGGATTCTGCAAACTTGTGTGGCTCTGTTGAGAGAGAGAGAGTGAGAGCGAAGATCTACTAATTGAAGTGGTGCCTAGTATTAGTGCTTGTATGGGTGCCTACGGCTGGTGTATCATGTGATCTCCGGCGGTGCGGCATTGTGGTTGTTGAGCGGCAAATCCGGTGACGTGGAGAATGGTCGATGCAAGAGCTGGGCGCTGTGATGATGGTGCTGATATGCCGAGGTGTCCTGCAACGCCGCAACGGTACTTAAGGTAGCCGCTATGCTGTTGGCTGTCGAGTTGAGTTTTTCTGGAGAATTGACACGTATTTTCGGAGGTGTGCAATCCACCGCATATCCTGGTGGCGGATAGTTTATGGCGGCGTGCAGGTGACTGCCATTCAAGCCATGCGCCTGCGCCGGCAATTGTGGTTGTGGTCTAATGACGATCGGTTGAATGGGGAATTGCTGAGACATTTCTTTGAGGTTACTAAAACTTTGTAAATAACAACCGGCATTGAAGAGACTGGTCGCTGTATCCAATTTGAATGGTGGCAAGCAGGTGGATAATGGTGTGGCTGTGGCGTATGTGGATGCTGCTACCAAATTACTAGCCGCAATGGAGGTGGCCAAGTCGCGCGGTTTGTCATCATCGACACTGAGACTCTCTTCGCGATCGTTGGCACCGTTCGATGTGGAGCCAGGACTATGCTGTAGCTGAATACTACTAGGAACAGGTGAATGGGTGCCCAGTGAAATATCTGAGTCCGATGTATCTGATGCTATCGGGGATGGTGCTCCATCCGGCCGGCGACTACGGCAAATGAGTCCAGAATTATTTTGATTATGTTGTATTCTGGAATGAAATAAGACATATGGTTGTTAACATCTCGCTCGCAAGTGTGCATACATAAATGTAGATATATACGTACATATGTATATAAACTACAATTTTAACAAAGAATTGTCGACTAATTTCAATAATTCTATTAATTTTAATGAGAAATACGTAAGCAAGGCTAAGCTCGGGTGTAACCGAACATTTTATACTCTCCCAAGGTAAAGTGATATTCGAGGAATTTGTAGATATTTTAATTAAAAGAAGGAAGTACTATATCAATTATTTAAAATCGCGGGCCAAAAAATACACTATATTGGAAAGAGACTCTTTCGGAATTTCATGAAGATTTCTTACATATTGACCGATAGATGCGGTATTAAGGCAACCGGAAGTTCGATAATATGTGTATTAGCAGTGGAGGATTCAGAGGGGGGAATGGGGGAAATTTACCCACAGACAATGATGGAATTTTAAAGTTTAGTAGTTTGGAAGATATGTACATTTGATTAATTAGAAGGCGGGGCAATGCCCACTTTAAAAAGCCACAAGAGCCTCACACTACTGTGATACCCTGTAACAAAGTACAATTTTCTATGCTATCTTAATTGATTAATTTGGTTGTAACACTTTTAGGTATCGTTTAATGACATTTTGTGAACGTAGTAGTGGTCCCAAATACCTATGTATCAGGTTTCATCACGATATCTCAAATTTTGCTCATGTTATCGCATGCACGGACAGACAGACGGATATATGTATGTATATACATATAACCACATCCGCATCTATATCGACTACTTTTAGGTGTACAAACAACCGTTAGGTGAAGAAACCAATTAAACTCTATGCAACATGATGCAAGGGTATAACAAAGTCGGCCACTCAGTTTCTGAAGCAATACTTCTGACTTATAATTAAAGAATAGAAAAAAAGTGAAGCAAATTGTTTCTGATACTTCTAATTATTTAATATTTTTTAACATAAAAAATGATTAGCAAATAAAAAAAATTATTATACCCTGAACAGGGTATATTAAGTTTGTCACGAAGTTTGTAACACACAGAAGGAAGCGTCGGAGACCCTATAAAGTATATATTATACATAAAAGATCAGTATGTTGAGCTGACTCGATTTAGCCATGTCCGTCTGTCTGTCTGGACATATAGTTACTAAAAGAAATGCACCTGTGAAAGGTGTATTAGCTTCGGTGCAGCCGAAGTTAAGGTTTTTTCTTGTTTTTTAAATCAAAAAGTGGAAGGGAAAGATATAAAGTCAATAAAAGCATTCTCTGTCCGCTCTTCATAACCGACGTATTCGTGGATTTAGATCCAAATATCATCTATTATAATTCTATAGTTGTGGTGTTCAGCTGTTGCGAATCAGCGATAACTACTACGAGGGTGGCCAAAATAATTCCGTTCGACATATTTACAATCATTTAACAAAGCAACAAACACCTGAATACTGACATTACTACAATTGGTCAAACCGTTAAATAAAGTTCTGTTTCATTTCCGTTTAGAAAATTCCCATAGACGAAATAAAAACCTTCGCCACGGGAGCCAAAGTAAGTTAAAGTTGTTAGATCTCCCAATAGCAAATGCACTTATACTATTAACACTTGCTTATGGTATATAGACACAGGTACATACATATGTGGCATGTATGAGTACGTTTGTGGGTATCGTTTTTATTCAATTCTAATTTCCAATCTAAAGTGGGAAGAAAAGTGGGTAATTTAGGCGATTTCACGGCTTTAATAACACGTAATTTGGATGAAAAGCTTTCTATGATGTCAGAATTTTATTCTCACCATGCAATCACACATTTGTAGCGTTTCAAGTTCGCATCCAACTAATCTCCTAAAGTATGAGTATTTAGTGCACATTCCTAATCTCACACGTTGATTTCGGCGAGCTTGAGAATATTTGGTTGAGTACTTATCAAAATTTGATCTCAAGAAAAAACTACGGTTATTAAGTGATTAACACAGTCTGCGCCATGTTGTGCTGAAGGAATTCCAACATCTTAATATTGTTCCTCAGCGCATTCGTTTGTTCGGCTTTAATTTGATTTCGTTTCGTTGTCATTTATTGAAGGTCAAAGCAAATGAGTAGCTGAACCAGAGGGTAGGGGTACAACTGAAGTCAGAGTAAACGTATCGTGGCTTACAGAAGTATGTATGTATGTAAGAAGTAAAGTGGAGGGAAGGGCTCAAAACACTGATTGTTGCTTTGTCGTTTGCCAGACTTTTTGAGGTGATCATATTACCAATTCGGCCTCTTCACTTCAATGAATACTATAAGAATGCTTGACATGAGCCGATTAAGATTTTCCAAGTTTTGAATTTCAGTATTTCGTTTCGAAACACAAGACGTCAGTCCAGCATTTAGCCAGTTAGCTAGCCAGACCTGGTTTGTGCTGAGGCAACTACACGGTTAAGCAACGCACAAAAAAGTCAACTTGACTTCCGCCCGAGTACCAATGGAGTTGGCCAACCAATGGCATCGTAATAATGATGTGTCGCTTAGGTAGGTGCCAGTGTATCACATTTCACAAAATCCTTATGCTGATGATACTCGTATATGGGACTACTTGTATGTTTAGTCAATTGTGTGGAAAATATTGTTTTTATGCGCTGAAGTTTGCAATCGCTCTGATAAATACTGACGGTGCACAATGTCTTAATTTTAATCAGAAGTTAGTATTAATTACGGCCAAGTAACCTTGAAAGCAGCGTCTTTTGTCACGTACAATGCCAAGATTACGCCGATCTCGTGCCTAAAGTGCGGCAGTTACTTAAGTTAAGCTGAGAGGACAGGTAGTCAAGACACAAGCCATCGAGCAGAAAGAGTTTATTGCAAAGTACACGCAAGCAAAATGTAAACTCAAAAGAGCGATATCACAAACAATGAGCTTTTTGTTAAATATTTTAAGATATAGGATGACCCTTGGTAATATAAAAAATGTATGGACACAAGTTTACCCTAAACTGAGTATATTAATTTTGCAAGAATTTGTATCACCTGGAAGGAAACGTCGGAAACCCTATAAAAGGTATATATACATACATATATACATATCTAGCATGATGAGACGATTTCGCCGTGTCTGTTTTTCCGTCCATCTGCATATACGCGAACGACTTCCTCAGTTTTTGAGATATCTCTTCAAGGATCTACTCGTTTATCAACCGCCTACATCACTCCAATATATTATATAGCGCCATACAAACTGAACGATCGAAATAAAGTAGCTCTATGGAAAGTTTAGACATATCTTCAAGGAAATTCTTCCAAAACAAGTTCTTGTAAGGAATATTTTTATTTGTGAAGGGTATTCTACTTTCGCTGTAATCAATGTTATTGTTTTTTATTGTTTTTTTTTTTATACATATACTAACAACAATTGCTCCCCATCAAAGTATAATTAATCAGGTTTATAATGTCTATGTTTTTTTTCTTGAACTATTCCGACTTTTATCTCTGCTGCAAATAGACTGTGCCCCGGTTAAATCAAATGATTACTAAACAAGCAATATATCATGTTTCTTCTGATAGGCCGTCTTTATGGCTCTGGCTAAAAACATGTTTATATGAATTAAGTATCTATTGTTCAAATGCCACTTATTAGGGTAGAACAAATGGTTTTAACAACAATATCTCACTGAGCATTACATTTCATATTATTTGGCTATTTATATGGAATTTTAATAATTAACCCAGGTGGTAAGCATATATGGGTATTTTTCATTAACATTACAACTCAATTATGCGATTATGTTTTGACCATTCGGCATATATGTATAATGTGTGAGGTACTTGTAGTATTCCGCACAGCAGATCCTACTCCTTAGAAGTGTGATGAAAAATGTACCCTATCAACTGACAACACAACAATTAGCCCACAAGCGCCGCACACGGCTCGGCAGAAGAGCGGATGAGAAGAGGACGTGTTGGGAATTAAACAATTTAAAACTTCATTTGCGTCAAACGTAAATCAGACGTGTGAGACATCGGCGAGTTGAAGGCGCGACGTGTCAGTAGCTGCCACATAACGATGGCAATCGAGCGTCGTTTAGATATGATGCCGAATGACTTTCGTACCGCGACGACTGAATGAATGCTTCTAAGCGAGTTGAGAAGTTGAAGTTGCACAACTACAATTTATGAAACTCCACTTGTGTGTGTATAGTCGACGGATCCCCACTTACCCCCTGGACCAAGTAGATTTCGGCCAACAGTGTGAGTAATGTTATTGTCATTAATCACTCAACACGAGCAGTTACCGCCGCTAAAACTCATTCACTCACTGCTCACTGCTCACTGACCACCTCTTATAACTCACAACTCACCGCCCATGGCTCGCTAATGTTGCGGTGTGAAGATGAGGTAGCGGTGCAGCAAGAAAATGCGACTGCACCGATTATTAATGTTATGTTGGGTCAATGGAATGCGAAGTGGAGAATGCTTTGCAGTGTAGGAAGCTAAACCGATAATTATGACAGAGCAAGAGTCAGCATGATTTCGATGATGTATTTCCAACATTAGGACCTGTTGGACCCTCACCAAACCGTTCGCCAATTGTTCACCTACCAACCTTCCAGCTTACCAACCGGTCTTCTCAACCCATTAGAACAATGCAAGTGACAACACACACAGTCGTCGTTGTTTTGCTTTAGGAGTGGCGATGTGTCGGCTGATGACTGATTGGATTCGTTTTCTGAGTGAGTCTCAAACTTATTGTTCATCATTTGGTTGCCTCATTGGCGTAGCTTCGTTAATAGAGTAATCTGTAGCCAATGCGCTGCAGGCTGCTGGACGATTGGTGTTTTGTGCCGAGTACTAGTCGGTTTACTTGATGGTTAAGTAAGTGAGTTGTCTGTGGTGGCGGCGTGTATTGATTATTAAGTGTCGTGCCGTGCTCCCAGTGGGGAGGATAGTTAGGAGGTCTGATTTGTTCAAACATGTATGTATATGTGAGTGTGTAAGTGCCACCATTGCTATTATTTTATTATGTCTTTAAAGAGTACCGACTAATGATGGGTGAAAGACGTTAAACGGTCAACTCAACCCTTGCTTAGACTTAACTGATCACAGTCATAATTGCGTTAGCCTACGGGAGCCGCTGATAACAACAAATTACAACAAGAGCAATGATGAGTATGCAAAGGTGCGGTTTAAGCGTATAAATATGTATTACGCAAAACATTATTCTACAATTTATCACAGACTGTTTTGTAAATAATAAATAATGTAAATATTATAACCTTGTATCTATTTTAGTCATAAAGTTAAAGAACAAGGAAGGATAGTTCGAGCACCGGCTCAGTAAAAATTAATATATTAGATGCCGTTTGAAGAAGTATGTGATGCTGCTGTGCCCTGAATATCCATTCCAGATGGATTCAAATCGTGAATCTGCGAAGACTAATATGTTATATGTACAAGGTCAACCCAAGGATCAAAATGAACTGCCCGAAAAGCAGAAGCTCCTTTGGATATCATCATAAAGTGTTAGGTTTCTGTTTAGCAAATAGGCATGATAATAGATCGGGCGAAATCGGAGAGTAGCTGATGAGTTTTGGTCTCCATTTAATTTATGTGGAGAAAAACACGCACAGAAACCATTATCTTGCCCAAATATTACTCGTAATGGCTGCGATTTAGAATAGCATCCCCCGATCTCGGGGTTAAAATGGGTATGTACGGATAGAGGAGGTCCTCCAGATTAAGAAAAAATATATATAGTTGCCGCTGACTTATGGTTTTTGAGATATTTGCATTTAAAGTTTAATCAACTATTTAAAATGGGTATTTCTCCGGGATGATATAGTCCTTGTTAGTCATTTAAATTCTCATGACCATCTTTAAGTCGTATAAATCATGTAAATACGATTATCACCATATATTGTATCGTATCAACTCGTATGTCTCATCATTTTTTTATTTTTAAGCTTAACTCAAAACTTTATATTTGGTCTTTGCTCCATTTTTTTGAGAAATATTTGCACAATGAATTTGTCGCGAAATGTGTAGTACCAAGAAGGAAACGTCGGAAACCCACAAAAATGTCTACATATGATCAGCGTGAGATCTTAGTCGATTTATCCACGTCCGCCAGCCTGTCTGTATATACGCGAACTACAAATAGTGCCTCACTCTTTGAAATTCATCTGAAATTTTGCACATATCCTTTTCTCCCTGAGAAGCTGCTGTCGGAACCGCCGATATCGGATAACTATAGCATATAGCTATATGAACAAAACAAGTGAAGAGCATTATGGATTCAGTGCAACCTTAACTAATGATTAATCTGAGTAATGTCGACTTATAATGAGAAGTAATAAGTTTTAAGTGCCAGTTTACATATTCCCAAATGAATCTAGTCCAATACCTGCTTTTGACACTTCAATGAACGATGTCAAGCAGCGTGAAAAACTGAAGAAGTGATTACTTTATTTCGTGTTTCATTCCCCTCTCATGCGAATTCATTTACCAGTAAATAAATTATTAGGAGTGTGTGACTGTATAGCATGTAAGCATGTGTAATTCAGCGCCCGAATAGGAATTACTCACACGCGCCAAGCTGGTAAGTGTAAAGCATTATTAGCATTTGCGGCGAGCAGATCGCCCGCCACAACCGACCACATGACAGGTCGAATCGCTCCCCATCGCGCCAATTGGAAGTGGACGTGGGTGTTGGTTGTTCATTCTGCCACTATGTCGTTATGGTCACACACACGCATGCACACAGAAGCATATTTATACAATTTTATTTGATGAATGTGCGTGTTTGAACAAATGAATTGCAATTCAAAACATTTTGTATTTATCAAGTAAATTGAAATGAAATTACGCAGCTCTAACACGCACACACCTACAAAACCAACGATAATAACCTACACTCCACACGAGTGGCGTTGGACGACGCAAAGCGATGATGTTTGAAAAAAAATAATAATCAACAAATGCGGCATAATAACAGCAACAATAACAATAACGACTCATTTGGGTTTGGATGTGTGGGTGTCAATGTGGGTGATCAATCAAAACACTCAGAAATGAGAAAAGCAATCACAGCGTTATTAAGAGAAATTAGATAGGTAAGTGTTGGCACTGCAAGTAAATATGCTGGAAAATACTTAATTTGTTATTTATAAGGCAATAATTCAATTTGTACACAAGAGCTCACGGGAATACAATTACTGAATCGCTTGTGGTTCCTAAAGGCTAGGTATGAAACTGGGTAAAGGATTCAGAGCACTCCCTATGGAACCAGTAATAAATTGAGTATGTACTATATAACGGTATTATCACTATAATCAATAAAATAGTATTAATTCATTTGATTTTTATCTAGTATATAAAAAATAGTTATTTTTGCAACAAATAGAGGGTAAATCCCACGATTTGATGTGTCAACTGGGAACTCTCAGGGCAACTTCCGTCCATTTGCGCTTTTAAAATTTCTGAAAAAATTGTAATCTTTTCTATCTGGAGAAAACACGGTAACACGGTTCTTATATAAAATACAACATCACAATTAAACCAAGAAACTAAGTTTCCGCAACGCATTTGCACTGAATCGAAGTCCACAAGGAAATGTCGGAGATCCTATAAATATATCGTATATTTGATCACGATGACAAGCTGAGTCAAGTTAGCCATGTATGTATGTACGTCTGTATAAACGGAAACAGTTTCTGAGATATCGATCTGAAATTTCACACAAGTCTTTTCCCTTAAAGAGGCTGCTTATTTGTTAGAACCGCCGATATCTGATTTTTATAGCGTAAAACTGGCATAAAAACTGAATGCTCAACATCAAGTTATTGAATGGATATTTTTTAATTGTGCAGGGTATTCTAGCTTTTGTGCAACCAAAGTTAATGTTTCTTCTTGTGTTTTTTTCTCATTAGACTTAAAATCACTTAAAAAGTTTACAAAAGACTTATTTATGGGTTATTAAAATATATTTTGACGTGAAAAAAAAAAACAAATTCTACACAAAGAACGAATCGTTGCACCACAAGTGCCGTCCGATTGTTAATGTCTTCGATCCGCCACTCTCCAGCGCTTTATATGTTAAGTAAACATAAATTACAAATAATTAAATTATTCCTTGACATTACTCTAAAGTACTGTTTTACTAATTTTTTAATTAAGTTTTAACTGTAATCTGATAGTCACAGAATTACTTTTTTTCAAATGGCTATTTTCTATACACAAAAACTTAATTTTCGGAAGCAATTTTCTATGAATTCGTGAGATACGAGTACCCTAACGTACTTACATGGTAAGAAACCTCGTTGAGACTCAAGTGCGTCTTGTAGAACACAACACAAATAAACATAGACACCAATAGTCTTGAAACACTTCATGTCAACTGAATCGATTCAGCTACGGCGATGGCAGCAGCGTGAAGAAAGCGCACTAGGAAAGCAAATACGTGTGTACATACATAAACATGTGCGTACGTGTAAAAGCTACATACTAACACTCGATCAACGTTGACAGCAAAGATTGTAACTAGAAAAGACTCGATATCCAATGACGCTTTCCAACTACTGTAACGGAGGCTGGGAACTAACAAAAGCAAACACACTCATATTACAAATCAATAAGAATCGTAATTCGTGTAACAGTGGGAAAACGGAAGTAGCTTGTCTTTGAAAATTCGGAAAGCAAGCGTGTATCTACAAAATGTAAAAAGGAGAAATCAAATAGAAATTGATTGAGCATGAAAATGAAAGGGAGCAGTTTTATACAATGTACATACACACGCTTGTATGCATATAGTATATTCGTACGTACATACATATGTACTTGAGCTTTCCGCTTTGGACTGCGAAAGCAATTTAGAATAAAGGTGTTGCAATTCGCGCCATGGGAAATTTGTATAAAATATTATAAATATTCAAAATGTTTGAGCTCAATTGTAAAGAGAAGTTATGTAAACAGTTTGTCAAAGCCAGGTCCGTGCTGAATTTGACACAAATGTAGATAACCAGAGCTGGTACTTAGGTGAGCTTTCGCTTTGATATGCAGATGAGGGTGGGTGGTGATTGGTGCATTCAATTAACACGTGCCCCTGTCGAAATTTAAATTCAGATTTCCATTTCATTTGGTAGTGTGCGAATTCATATTGACATACATATATACATACACAAGTGTATCAGAAAGCCTTTATGTCAACAGATCCACTTTGGGTGACACTCTTCCGCCGGCAAAAGGTCCCAATTACTCTATTACAAAGTAAAAGCGTCGAATTTATGGTGCTGGGAATGATGCTAGAGCTTATTGAATTGTGAAAAACTTTCTGCAGCCTCATCATTTACATGCATAATTTATAACTTTTGATTGAACAATTATCACTGATTTAATGTGTAATATTTTAGAAAGCAGCGCTTCAAATTCAGGGTAAATAAACTTAAATAGATAAAATGCAAAGAATGAGAATACGTCTCTTGAAGAGTCTTTTAACGACGTGAAGCGACAAATCGTAAGCCGTTTCAATTCATTTAGCAAACGGCAGCTGTTATGTAAATAGGTAAGAATACATTTCATTGTTTGCCCATCAATTATCACTAAAATGTCCCTGTCTGACGCATATTTTTATAGAGTTAGGTGGTTTTCGAAGTATCTTCTATTAAGGAAGCCTTTTGAAGAAATACTGATACTCTACCACAGGAATTAATTTGTCTATCCGATTACTACAAGCGATTAGGTTTATTAGCGTTTCGCTCCAATCGGAGTCAGGAAAAACTATATATGTATGTATATATATACTCGTCAGTCTAGAAATCCAACGCAGGATTACTCTTGCCAACAGGTGCTACTTCGGACTGAGTAGGCAATTGAAAAGTAAAGTCCTCTCTCGACGAACAAAAACCAAACTCTATAAGTCGCTCATAATTCCCGTCCTGCTGTATGGTGCAGAGGCTTGGACGATGACAACAACCGATGAGTCGACGTTGCGAGTTTTCGAGAGAAAAGTTCTGCGGAAGATTTATGGTCCTTTGCGCGTTGGCCACGGCGAATACCGCATCCGATGGAACGATGAGCTGTACGAGATATACGACGACATTGACATAGTCCAGCGAATTAAAAGACAGCGGCTACGCTGGCTAGGTCATGTTGTCCGGATGGATGAAAACACTCCAGCTCTGAAAGTATTCGACGCAGTACCCGCCGCGGGAAGCAGAGGAAGACCTCCACTCCGGTTGAAGGACCAAGTGGAGAAGGACCTGGCCTCGCTTGGAATATCCAATTGGCGCCACGTAGCGAAGAGAAGAAACGATTGGCGCGCTGTTGTTGACTCGGCTATAATCGCGTAAGCGGTGTCTACGCCAGTGAAGAAGAAGAAGATGTATATACTCGTACTATACAAATTTTATAAGCATAACATATCTTGTTTGCCGAAAGATTCAGTAATTTTTAGCTCCTACTCCAAGACTTTTTATTTCCTGTCTCAATAGAGTAGATCAGGTCAGGTTAGATGGCTAATCCAAGGATTGCACTTGGACTACTATATGCAGTCCTTTGTGAATGCTCTCAATAACAATAAATAAATAAAGGAATTTTTGAGAAAACTCTATTAGACAGTCTTATCAAACTTCAAAAATAATTGGGATCATTATTACATGAACAAACCCCATCGCCGAATTCAAATATTTGTTTTCAAAAGTATGTGGAAGTATAGAACAAATCTTGCAACATAGTCTCTACTGGAAGATTTGATGCACTATTCTAAGAGTTTCGGTTGCAAGTCGTACAAGATAACACAAACTTTGAAAGACCATTAAACCAGCCAGGAAAAATATTAATTGACCGAAAAACAAGTGATGTGTATTATACCTTACCATCAAATTTGATTCGGACGGAGAAAAAACTATATTTTTAGATATTCTAATCCAAATCTTTAATGTCGGCTCCAAAATAGCCTCCTAAGCCAATAAAAGCATGCCAATGTTTAGTCCAAATTTCCTTACGCTTGTAATAAGCAACATATGACGTTCAGTGCCTTCAGCAAATTTTGGTTTTTTCGGCTCATTTTTGTTACGATTCGTTAGATTGTTGGACAATTTTGGCGTCGTACTCAAGAGAGTGGAGGGTCTTCAGTTACATTTTCAAGCATTTCTTCAGAGACCCTACTATTTCTCTGATGTCAACATGACGATTTTCAAGCTTCGTTTCTTTCGTTTTTCGATGTTGTCGTCATTAACGCAGGTGAAGCAACTTTTCAATGACTTCACGATCTTCGCTGAACGTTTTATGCCATAAAATACTTGTGTTCGAAATGAAATAAACTTCTAAAACTTAGGAGAAAGAAAGAGGTCCCGCAGTTGCTATAGAAAAATTCCACACTCTGGATATGACATAGAACAACAAGTGAAAATAGCTATGACAATCAAATATAAATAGGTACTTATCTCGGTGTAATTTATTGTATTGAAGAGGTACATATATAAAAGACCTATTTCCTTCTTTAAATTAATTGTTTCCATTTCTAATTTAAATACTTCAAATTTTGCTGCACAGTCAAGACTCTTTATCAAAACATGCTGTTTAAAAATCGCTTTCGTTGGGTTATTAAACATATTGTCCCCCATCGCCCCAATTTTATAATTTGGACCCAAGGTATAAAGAAGAAAAGGTGGCGCTCAGCTGTCAAACCAAATTTTCTGTTAATGTGACGTAGTTTGAAAGTGAGATCTGAGTAATGGATTCTAAAGAGCAAGAGCAAAACAAAAGTGGATAAAAGTAGTTGCCGAGTAGTTCGTTATAGTTTTCACAAAATCGAACTTACAAACTCTTAGTGATCAGAGAAGGCGGATCCCAGATATGTATATCTCCATAGCACATTTCTACGGTAGGTATGTAAGTATATGTGCATAGATAACCGAGCATATGGTAGTACTACTTTGAATATTGCTTATATATGTACATCCATATGTATGTATGTTTGTACCAAAAAACCTATTCTTACTCTTGCTCTGCAGTTATTAAGCGAAGAATGAAATTACGTGTACATAAAGGTCCGTTTAAATATCCAATTTGCTGACATGCAATAAATTTTGCAATAAAACAACAACAACGCATTTTCTTAAAATGTTTTTGAGGTCAACGATAATGCAACAGAAAACAGAAGGGCATTGCGTTTCCATGGAAGTGCTGAAGAAGGAAGAACCGACTTCACTCACTAAATACATAGGCGCCTTCACTGCGCCGTTGAAGAAGCTAAGGAGACAGCAAGCCTAGAAGGTGCAAACAAAACGTGAACAAGTTAAGTGTGGTGACGAAGCATAAAACAAGTGTTACCTGTGTAAGTGTGTAAGTGAGCAAGCAAATAGTACCAAAGTACGTGTGTGTACGCATGTAAATATGCTTATGCTATGGCGTTTTGCTAGCTTGCCAATGGCCACGTAAAGGCCAATAGAAGAGCGTTCAGCTGCCTGGCTTTGCAATAATCGCATGAAATTGCAAAATATATATTTTTGTAGTTGTGCGCTTTTAAAGAAAATGCAATGAAAACTAGCACACACCACAAACTGTGCAAAAACTAAAGCAGTAATCATAGAAAAAGAGCGGCGCAGACAACTACAATTGGAACTCAAAACGTTCTTATAATTATAAATTCACATAAATTTCACTACTAAGGTTTTGTTATAAAAACTACTATATATGTATACTTCATATATAGTATAGCACGCGATAGTGGCACATATGAAATATTAAGTAGAAATAGTTGTAGTTTGTATGGCAGCTTTATGCCATAGTGGTCCAGTTCCGACAATTGAGCAGCTTTTTGGAGAAGAAAGGATGTGTGGAAAATTTCAGAACGACCTTTTAAAAGCTGGGGACTAGATCGCTTATATACAGACGAATAGGCAAACAGACATACATACGTTTTGGCTAAAGCTACTCAGGTCGCCGGGACGGTCATTGATATGCATAAGTCTCCGATATTTGCTTCTGGATGTTGCAAACTCCGTGACTTAATAAACCCTGTTCAGGGTATGAAAAGAAAATCAATATATTCCTATTTTTTTCTGTTTTTTATTTTTATACATGTGTATGCACACTTTTTTGTTCAAGGGTCGTTCTGTTTTAATACTTTGCATAAATACGAGTATGTTTGTATGATTTCCTTGAAGAGATTCTCTTAGCTATATATGACCGCTCCTCTATGATGTTGATGTTAACGTAATATGGTAGTCCGTAAGTTCAGAATATTCTGCGATACAAGCGTAGTGGTTAAGTACCGTGTTATTGGCGTGTTAGCCTTTCTCAAGAGGAACAGACTAGCCTACACAAGATGTTTAGTAAGAGAAGTAGAAAGAGGATAGAAAAAACAAAAAAAAAAAAAATATATGAAAAGTGGCAAAATGTACTGAGTTTTTGTGAGAAGCAGCTGCATGACTCATCAATGTTGTAATGCTTAACAACGGCTCCACTCTAAGGCTACAAACTATCATTGATTGATAAAAGAGGTCGAAACGAAAATAAAGAAGGTGCTGAATATGATTTTTTTTTTTAATTTTACTTTTGTTTTACTATAATCCGCTAATATTCTATAATGTATAACGACCTATAATAATCTAAAATCGTAATATAAGGGCACTATGGTATGCTCTTAAACGATTTTATATATTTTGAACATCTTTTGACTTTGATACTTCAAGTATGATCAAAAAATATTTCCACCTGATTTTATTAGATAAGGAGAAATTTTAGTAATTTGTAGTACGAGCTAGTATATTTTTAATTGGTCTACAGTGGCTTTATTTCCCTAGATATAAGATCGATTATATGCACAGGTGCTTGTATTCGATATCTCGAGACTTTACAAATTATTGTCCGATAAAATAGGACGACGAATTCGTGATCGCCGTGCGAGGTTCAGTACAAGTACCGGGTCAACAGCTTTATTTCGTGCCGTTCGAAAAATTTTCTTTGGATAGGTGAGCCCGCTCTTAAGTTATATTTTGCTTTTCGGCAGAAATGTCTTGCTCTTAGTTTTGGGGGAGCGCGACACTTAATGGACAGGCGTGTATTAAACTCAAAAATTTCAGTACTTTTATCGTTTAGTATATATGCACATATGTATGTATGCAAGTGTGTGTGTGTATGTAAATACCAATGCATTACTATGCGCATTCCTGTGTATCTTTGGGCATGTGTTGGTATAATGAACACAAGTACGACTATTTACAAAGTGCCGCTCTATCGGCGGTCAATTTGATGTGGCAAGAAGTATGAAAAACTCTTAACCGCAAATAAGAAATTGAGAAGCATGCGTGCGGCCGGGGTCAGCCGTGTGTTCGGTAGAGATCAATCGAAGATCTTACGAATATCATTACATGTAAGTTACCAACGGTGGTGAGCTTATTAAGGAAAGGGTTAGCAATGTACAGTAAGTACGAAAAGTGATTACTCGCCTATGCCTATAGGAACCCATTAAGTTTACATACTTATGTGTGCGAGTATATGTTTATGGATACTCCATCAGATAGTATCCGATTTCCTTTCACTGTACACAGCTTGTGCTTGACTTGCTTCGGCAAAGCGTGCTTGTGAGCCATTACTCCACAATCCGATCAGGCAGTCGCCGCCTGTGTGGATCGTTTCGCACACGTGCAAATTGACACAGGACACACTGATTTATTTGTAACCAGCTGTCATCTGCTTAGTGGTTTTCAGTGAAATGCTACACTTTCCGCTAATGAGTTTTAATATTCTCCGATCTACAACAACAACGCATATGTATTTACTTATGTGCGCATGAAGAAAACGCATTAATAGCTTATAGTTATAATATAAATGAATATTGCACTCACCTATTTTTGGCAGCAGCAGCTCGATCCCTCTGCCTCCGGTTTTTGAACCAGTTCCCCACTTGAGTTGGATTGAGGCCGGTTGCTTTCGCCAATTCACGCTTTTTTGTCGGATTCGGATACGGATCCTGAAGGTACCACTCACGCAGCAAACTTCGCGTTCGCTCCTTAAAGCAATGTGTCTTTTGTTCACCATCCCAGATCGTGGGTGGTAGAGGGAACTTCTTTCGCACTCGGTATTTATCCACAGGACCTAGACAAGTAACCACAAAAAAATTTTTTTGTAAATTTTATTATTTCTTAAGACACTCTGAAATCATACTTTTTTCACATGAAACGACTTTTTTTAGGAGGCCAACATTTTGTCAAAAATTGTTTACTGGTCTTTCGATCATTACTTGCACTCATTTATAGTTATACTCGTAATAATTTACGAAATAATTGAACACTCATTGTTCGACAAAACTGAATGGCTTAAAACTAAATTCGTACCTTATTAAGTTACTTAGATAGAGATTCAGATATGTAGTTTCTTAAGGTACCTCACAAGCAATTAGTTAGTCAGAAATATTGACCGATATTTGCGATATAAAGTCAGACGGAAGTTGGAGGGATGGAAGATGGAGGGGACTTAGGGAGTTATTAATCCGATGCAAACCATTTTTGACACCCGGGATATTACAGGTAACCAACTTCGCACCGTTCGCGCAGCTGTCGCACTAGAATCAGCAGCCAGCAATTGTTCGTGAGCTCAAACACCTTAATGTGAATAAAGTTTTTGTTTATCGCACCATCACTCGTTACAATGATACTGGTAGCATCGCAAATCGCCATGGAGGTGGTCAAAAGACTGCAACGTCACGTGAGATGGTTCGGAAAGTGAATAAGCGACTTGAGCGAAATCCACGATAAAGTGGATTTGGGCCGCTGTCATCACAGATGGGCGCTCTCCAATTGTTTTCATCGAGCCTGACGGGAAAGTGTTCTGGAGGCTGCTTTGAAGCTGTAGGCAAACAAACATTTCGGTTGCAAATCATGGACGTTTCAACAAGACTCAGCACCGTCTCACAAAGCGCGAGTGAACCAAGAATGGCTGAAAAACAACGTTCCGAACTTCATTACGACCACACAATGGCTCTCGAATTCACCAGATGCGAATCCAATGGATTATTCTCGCTGGGCCATTTTGGAGAGCAAGGTCCGAAGTAAGTAATACACCAGTCTCGAGATACGGAAGAAAGCCATTGTCCGTGAGTGGGCCAAAATACCGGCAAGTCACATTCGGGCAGCTTGCGATTCGTTTTTTGACCGTCTCAAGGCCATAGTTAAGGCAAAAGGTTGTCATAGCGAGCAAAAGTGAATTGGTCCTGAATTTATGATTATTTTCAGACATTTTGTACTTTAAAATAATAATTTTCCAAACCGAATTTATGGCTTTTTTAATTGATGGTTTGAGTGCCAGACCCTGTATTATCAGATAAGGATTCTCTCAGAAATTCTATATTATTTTTCAGAGCCTTATTGATATTTTCGATAAAATGTCCGCATTTGGAACCGGGGTTCATATATTCGATACCTGACGGTTTGAACAGTTTTAGCCCGATATAGATAATTTTTGGTCATAAGTTGACACACTTCGAACGCACATCGACCAATTTTGACATCAGCTCCTATAGAACCGTCCCATACTTCTTGAGTGTTTCTGATGCATTTATTTATTGATTTATCGTAATTTAGAAAGTTTTTAACAGAACCGTTATATCCGTTTTAACAATGTCTATAGAGGTGTTTAAGGAATTTGCTCTGAGCGAATTTGCTTATAAAAGTTTAGATAGTTTAGGACCCACATTTCCAAATTTTTTAGCCCAGTTTTACAGTTGCGGTCATATTCTTCTGAGACCCCTTTGTTTATGTGATTATTTTTTCCATTGTTTTTTTTATTCACTTTAAAGTCCATTCGAGTCGGAAGTCGACATGAAAACATGAAATGACTTTTTCGCTTAGCTTACCGTTTTAGTTACAATTTCGGCATTTTTTATTCGCAAAGCTTTTTCAGTTATTCAAAATTATAAAAGTGATGAAAGACGTTTTTGAAAAATGAAAATACCGAATACCAGCCGAAATACATATTTAAAACGGTAAAATATAAAGGTGTAAGTATCATGGTTTTGGGGTACCTTTCTTGGCAAGGTGTGGGCCCCATTGTCAGCATAACATTGATTTTTAACCTGCTTTGACGTGGTTTTTCGGCTTCGGCTCACTTTTGCCGCTATATTCAGCTGAAACAAACGACGTAAACATACATACATACATACATATATCCAAGACTAATTGGCCGTAATAATACGTTTCATGACATTGTAGGAGTCGGAAAACATTGTTTCACAGACGGTAAAGCGACGCGGTTTTTGGAATAATTTATTTAATTTCGAACCAATCGTGCTTCCATATTTATTAGGTCCAAATGATGATTGATAAGTTTTTTACAACATTTCAATATGAACTATATTTCATAATAATGATTTTAACTAATTGTAGGATGAATTTTATGATTACTTTGATTTTCCTTAAAGAAACAATTGTTGATTTCATGTTTCTTCGCAAAAACAGGATTGCTATATTTGCATTTTTTTGAAAAAATGTATAAGTATTAAAAATTAGTACTAGATTTCTTTAGAGCTGCATACTAGCACAAGAAAATTTACCGCACGAAACCGCACGTTTTTTTATATGAAGTTTTTACATTTCTTGAGAGCCGGATTCTAAGCTTTAATAAAAAAATCACATGAAAGTACAAACAAAGAAAACAATATACAAAGTGAAAAATGGGAAAAATTTAGTTAAGGGGGGAGCCTGCTTTAGAAGCTTAAAAAAATTTATTATTTTTTTTTGCTTTAGTCTCCTTAAAAAATATCTAAGAATATGTCCCCAAAGTTATAAATGGAAATTCGAAATATTTTCGAAGCTAGAAGGAAAATAGAGACCCAGCGTCTAGTAGAGATATATGAGCGATTGAGCAGAAAGCGAAAATTTTGACGTGCGATTTCTCGATTTTTAATTCTTACGATTTTTCTTAATTGGCGGGCAGGATAGAAAAAAAACTAAACGTCCAATCGAAACGAATAAAAAAGCGTTGTATTTGGAATTAAATTCTCTTCTAGGTGAACCTAAAATACCTTAAGAAAGTTAACATTAATCCGGTTCTTAAGCGATTTAAAGTAAATTTTTTTTTGTTTTTTAAATGCATTTTTTTTAATCTGTAAAAAATTGTTGAATTTTTAACTTTTTGTTAAATTTTCTTGGTTCACCTAGGAATTACACTATTGAAAATTATAAATTTCTTTTGGTTTTTTGATTCCGATGAAAGTTGCGACCTGCATCTTGCCCGCCACACAGAAATTGAACACTCGAGGCGCCTCCGTAAATTTCTTCAAACAAGTAAAATATCCAATGTATAACAATTAAAAAAATTTGAGAAGACTCTTCAAATATTTAGGAATAAATCCTAAAAGTTTCATTTTAATCAGATATTTCTTTCCTTTCCAAAAAAATCCTTGAAAATATAGATTTTTTGAAGCCTCTAAAGCAGGTTCCCCCCTTAACATTGAGAAATATCATGTGTTATTAATACAAATTTTTGATTTTTTAATCGCGAATATTTTGAATAATATTAATGTTAGCTATGAAACTTTAAAGGTTTTCGTTTAATGGCGAACTCATCTTCCATTTTCACTAAGAAACATGAGTAACAAGATTCTTTACGATATCTAAATTTTTACTCAAGATCCACCTTGCACAGACGGATGGACGGCCAAACTGACAAGCGGATTTCAACTGATCTTTTCATCATGTGATCATTGATATACTTGAATATATATATATATCCCATATCTATTTCTATTAGTTTTAGCTGATACAAAGAACCGTTATGCGTACAAAATCATAACACTCCGTAGGAACATGTTTCAAAAGTATACAAATCTTCTTCATCGCCAGACACATTTTGAATACTCATATAGCTCTAACTATTTCTTGTCTTCTTTGAAGAAACTGCTGATCTCTCATTGACTTTATATGGAATTAAATCGTGACTTTGAGATAGATATAGTGTTATATATACATACATATATAAATGACCCGTCCGTCCGTTCGTCCGTGCAAGCTGTAACTTGAGTAAAAATTGAATTATCTCGATACAGAGCATCTCAGTAGCAAGTAGCATCTGTATGTAAAAAAAATTGAAAAGTGGGGCGCGGTTACGCCCTTTAACAAGTTTAATGTACATATCTCCTAAACCACTTAAGCCACAATAACCAAATTTACTGAGTACAAATTTTATAAGAATTTTATAAGAACTTCTACCAACAGTGTGAAAATGGATGAAGTCGGAGGATAACCCCTCTCACTCCCCTTATAACGCTACTGTAAAAAACTACTAAAAGCGCGACAAATCAATATTTAAATACGCCAGAGTCATTAAATTTTACCGTCGACATTGTATGCGAGAGCTTTATGGGAGCCGGTGTGAAAATTGGACGATGGGTGCGGCACCGTCCTCTTTTTGGAGAAATCCCATATCTCGTCACCCGTCCAACCGATTTCATCAAAATTTAGTATGTGACATTCGTGTGTCCCGTTGTGAAAATGGATGAAATCGGACAACAACAATATTTATGGGAAGTAACACAATTTGAAAATCCACTTGATTCGTTTAGTTTCCAGTCCATAAATTAAGAAGAAATTAATATAACGGGATAAAACTTTGCACGAATAATGTCTTAAGTATTTATATGCCAACTTATACCAAAAATTGTTTAAATCCAATAAAAGCTGTTCAAGCCCCTAGGTACCGATTCAAAATGTCGGGCAATGTGTGATACAAGTATATATACATAACTAAAATTAGGGTATAATCCTTCTCTTGTAATAGTGGAACAATATGTTCCTTATTCCTTATATACTTAATATTAAAGATTTTCAAACTTTGGGGTGACTTTGTACGCATACATCGCCCAATATGTGAGTTACCCCAATGAAAATAAGAGAGCGTGTTTTATTCAAAACAGTGTATTTGTGTGCCTCAAATATATAAATTTAAGCTAAAACTTGGGCTATCATCTTTATAACTAATATTGGGTTGTCAAAAAAGTCTTGCGGTATTTTTATTGATTTTTTTTTTTTATTGAAATTGAAATGAATTTTTTATGACTCATGCCCAGCTCTTGACCGATGCTACGGCTGCTACTATGCCGGTCTCTTTCGACCAATTCAGCGATTTTATCGCAATTTTCGACGACAGGCCTTCCGGAGCGTGGCGCATCTTCGACCACCTCTACACCAGAACGAAAACGTTGAAACCATCGTTGTGCGGTGGAAATGGAAACTGTATCGGGTCCATAAACTGCACAAATTTTATTAGCGGCTTGAGATGCATTTTTGCCTTTATCGTAGTAGTACTGTAAAATATGCCGTATTTTCTCTTTATTTTGCTCCATGTTTGCGACGCTATAACTCACGAACGACTTAAAAGAAACGACAATCAATCAAACACGTGTTAGCGCGTGAAATGAGCTTTCCAAAAAGTTATAGCATGACCCGATGCGACGAATAAAACTAGAACTACGCGCTTTCAGCGCCAACTAGCGAAAATACCGCAAGACTTTTTTGACAACCCAATATCAGGATTTTCGAACATCCTGCTGACTTTACTCTAGACGATTTGTTTTACACCTTAAAGTATTTCCTCGGCGTTGATTCTTGCGAATGGCAACAGTATAAAAAGTTTGGTTGCACCCGAACTTAGCCCTTCCTTACTTGTTTGTTTTGTGTTTCTCTTTATATTCGCACAACTAAACTTTCGAAGCCGATGTATGTTACGGGTCGACAAGAAATTTTCTCGCCGTTTTCGGTAACAAATGTATGTAAGTATATTTCGAAAATATATAATTCCGTTAAATTTTTGGTGATATTCCTTGAAGTGTGTTTGTCGATCTTCCATAGAGTAAATATTGGGTTGTTTGGGGTGGATTCGGGCTAGCTAGTGATTGTTTGTTTTGTTAATATAGTACAATCGATTGTGAGTGTTAAATGTGTGAAACTATCTTCTAAGTAGTTTTCCCAAATTTCAAAGATTTTGTTTTTTTTTTGGTTCCAACAAAGAAGCTTTCTGCAGTTTGAAATCATGTTTTAAATGAATTTATTTGTAAAGGTAAATATCAAACAGATGAAATCAATAAAATAAAAAAAAAGCAATTGCAAAATTTTGTGAGCAAACTGGTAGAAAAGTGGAGAACTAGTCATGTACGTCCAGTTTAGTCGTTTAAAGACTGCAAGACGGACCCTTAAGTACGAAAAGTTGTTGACCATTTTAAGTAAATTAGAATTTTTATACTTTTCAGTGTATTACCGAACAACTTCAACGCTATGAGATTCGAGTTTTCATAATTTTACCTTTTACCAAAGCCCGCTGATTATCAAAATATTAAAAAAAAATTTTTGTAGTGGATATTAGAAACGCATTAACGATTAAATGACAAATCATTCATTAATTTATAATTATAACTACGGTAGCTACATACCTAGTGATCGACCGCGCAATTTTTCCGCTTCAATGTAGTGGGCTTCGAGCCACATTGCTTGTAATTTGCCATAAGAGGCTTTTGTAAATTTATGATTTTCTATTATTGCATAAAGCTCCCTGCAAAGAAAGGAAAATATCATTGATGCAATAAATTATAAAGAACATTCGTAATTAATTAGTAAAATATAATAATATTCTTAAGCACAAACAATTTTATTTACAATTATTACGTGTGATAACCACTTCACATGTTCCTCGCATCACTCTAACGAAGACATTAGGATTTGAGATCTGCTATGGCAGAATTGAAAAATTTTAATCGAGCAAGAGTTATCACTCTGTACCTATTCGACTTTAAGGCAATGCTCGAGATTGCATTTGACCTTAAGCAGAATAGAATTAGCGATATTCCTTCCGAGTTAAACGCCTAATTTTGGGAAGAGATTCATAGGTTGTAAACATTCAATCATTACATTTATATTTTATACTTCTACTTTTGTAATCCAAACCATATGGACAGTATAGTTGGACAGTATAGTATTGAGGAATACAATAGCTCTTGATATATGTATGTATGTATAACAATACAATATTTTGTATTTCGTCAGTCCATTTGACTCAGTTTCAAGAAAAGTGACTGTCAGAACCATAGATTGAAGCTAATAAAAAAATGTTTTCGAATTTACATATTTTCGCTTGTGAAATTAAAAAGTGTATTTTTTAATTCTTCAACTAAACAATTTGCAGGACTGATCAGAAAATTGGACACTTTTAACTTTTGCTACCTGCCACATAGCAGGAAACAGAACGGTAAATATATTGCAACAAATATGCAAAATTGTAAAATTTGTCATGGCTCGATGAGAAGTCGGATAGTTTAGCTAAATAAAAAAAACCTTTTGAAGACGAACTGAAATTGCCAGACTTTATCGGTCCAATAATTACTTAACATAAGTAAAACTAAGATTGCACTAACATCAGAAATAGAGCTCAGCACTTATTTACGAAGCTTTTTGAAGCATGCAGACTCTGATGAGATATCCCTCATTAATCGGCGCATTCTAAATATGGAGGAAAACATATTAACACTTTAGTAGATCTTAAGGCAACACTTTAAGATCCCTTGCCGTAAGAGTACAAGTTCCTTGAATTGATTACCGTCGGCTAACATTGGCAAGCTTCCATCAATTACATATGTATATATGTATGTACAAAAGTCAACTGGTCGAATATTCAGCGGAATAAGACATATTCAAAATGATTTGATTTATTTCTGGAGCGAGTTGCTACATATCAAGGCTAATATAATATCATAAGTTTGATATTTGGCATTAATCCTTCAATCATATATACAAAAAAAATAGTATGACCCACCCTAAAAGTCATACATACATACATATCTACATACGTTAGTATATAAGTGCACATTCAAACTCAATATTTTATTGCCGCTGAAACAATTTGGCGAAAGTGGCAGACTCACCCCCTGCTAGGACGTCACTCTGCGGGAGATTGTCGCATTTAGCCCAAGTACTTTTGATGAGCTTTCAAGGAAGTTTGTCATAAGTCTGTTGTTGACACCTTCTTTTATCACCTATAATTTTAAATTGCTTTCGAATCATATTTAAAAATGATTTGTACATACATATGTATGTATATTTATACTTTTGGTGCCGTAAGTCTACCATGTTGTGGGTATAGCCAGGTAATTTAAGATACATTTAGGAGCAGTTTTTTCGAGTACATTTTGGTTTTGTTAAATATCGAATTTCATTCAACGCCATTATTATCTCGATATGCCTTTGCTATTCGATACACAATTTACAACAAAAGATGCATAAGTAAAGTTTTGTAGTAAATAGTCAGTTCCACATTTTTATTTGATTGTTCGTTCTAGAAGTACATACTTATATTAATAAATATCCAATCGTTGTGACATATCTTCAAATGAAAGGGGAAAAATATGTCCAAATATATTGTTTAATAGCTGTTCTAGACCAGTCAGAAGTAGGCTTGTGGAAGTCCCAAGCTACTGCAAAACTTCTTTTTCTAGGAAGTTTGTACCGTAATGTTTTATGACAGTTTTATCATTTTTGTTACAAACAATTTTATTTTGTTGAATAAATAAACAGGAAGGACAGGAAATAGCATTTTTGCAGACCAATGTTATCTGTTACTTTAGCTGTCTACGGTTGGTTCTTTCTCTTCTCTGTTGTCAGAAACTATACATGTAAAAGCAAGAATAAAGCAATTATGACAATTTATAGAAAACCAAAACAAATGGGCACAGCAACGCTGGAGAGTAACGTTTGGCAAATCGAAGACTGCTTTTTTTGGTCGACGGGCACTTAATCGTCAACCGACTTCACAGGTAATATTTATTGTCAACTAAGAGTCAGTTTCATTACCAGATAAGATTATTTTCAATTGGCAATATTTTAGTGTGGAAATTTATTATTATACCCTGATCAGGGTGAGACATCAATCGGAAAATTTGCAAACATCCTTTTGTCCTCCCAAAAGCTGTTCATTTGTCGAAACCGCCGATATCGGACCATTATAGCATATAGCTGCTATTCAAACTAAACGATCAGGATCAAATTCTTGTTTGGAAACTTTTTTTTTATTTTGAAAGGTTATTCTAGCTTAAGTGCAGCCGAAGTTAATGTGGTCGTCAAACTTTCAAAATGACTGCATATTGACGGCAATAGTTTTCAGCATAATTATTAGGATAGCTGAGAGCTAACGCCAGTGGATGCAACATTTTTTATGCATACCGAAATTCTAAAAAATATTTTATTCCCATATCTACA
This sequence comes from Bactrocera dorsalis, assembly GCF_023373825.1. Taxonomy (NCBI): domain Eukaryota; kingdom Metazoa; phylum Arthropoda; class Insecta; order Diptera; family Tephritidae; genus Bactrocera; species Bactrocera dorsalis. Next base: position 52,922,699 of record NC_064305.1, read on the forward strand.
GCAAACATAATTTCATTTTCAAAAGACAGATCGATACTTGGATACTTTCGAAATTTCATCGCCAATGTTCTTATTCGCATTTTAATAGCTAAACTGCTACTGTAGCATGCAGCGGCAAGCATAACAGTGTTTTTCGGAAGCTCATTTATGGCACGACAAATATAATGACGCCGTTATTTTGATAAACACTCTTGCTGTTGCTTAGTACAGTGGCTTTGATCAAAATCCATGTAAATTGGCAACTATTGCGAATCTCGGCATAAAAACCTACACATCGCTTAGAATCAAGTACGATCATAAATCTAGCCACCACTGTGATTATAGTATTTACAAGCAAATTGATTTGCGCTTAAAACAAATAAGGAACACAAGCAGCTTGAATGCCACTCATTGCATATTCATGCACACACACACACACACATGACTATGCAAGGGGCAATTCATAGGAATGCTTAAGTAATTAGAGTAGTCCTGAAGTTAATTTCCATCGTATTGTTGTCGTATTATAATGGGGCAATATTCAATTATTTTAATTGTTGAACAATGAGTCCCAACTACTTCCGCCTCGTGAGTGACTCTCCTCATAAGCCAAGCACGTATGGATCTGTGTTTTACGAATTGTGTGCTTCCAAAGCTGGAGCAAAATCCGTTGAATGCTCGCAAAAGATCAGCATTAGATCCGACCCATCCCGCAAATGCGGCGGCGACGGTCGTCCCATTGTTCGCCATGCGCCGAAATGGTTGTCTTTATTGTCAACGAGGAAAGCTGTGCAATGTTGTGGCAACGATTTTCGAGATTTCACTGCTCCAAGGCAATTCTCTAAAGAATCTTAATTAGTAAATTAATAGCATTGTTTATTAATTTAAATCCATTATATTCTCATTACTGGCAAGTTCAGCAAAACACACGTTCATTTTGTTCTGATCTGCATATGTCGGGCTTGTTTTGTAGACAGCGAAGTGCTGCTGCGCTGCTGGTTCATATTCCGCCTTTTGCCTCTGGCTCCGCTTCTGGTGCGAGTATCAAGTGTCACCTCATCCGTCCACAAAATGTTTAACTTACAGTCGAATTCCTTTCATTGTGGCACTTGAGCAGGGTTTGTAAAATTCAAAAAGACGGATATTTGGAAAACAATATGTTCGCGACCGCTACCAGCTTGGTAATTTATGTGGATATATGCATACGGCATCCACATACAAATATACATATGCATAAGTAAAATATCTCCCGCAAAAGCAGCGCTGAAAGTTTTTTAACTTAAAAAAATCACACAAGGGTTTTTAGTTTTCTAGTTAGAATAATTTTGCTCAGATTCCTCAGAACCGGACACTCACCGTCTCAGTCTTTTTGTCCGGCTAAGCGGGCTGTCATATATTGGAGCGTGGCAAAGCCAGAAACTGCAAATCAGAACTATTGCTATTGACCTAATAAATATGAGCCAATGTCAGCTAGGTGTGTATGAATACCCATTATATCATTAGATTCCGTTGAGCCCCCGCAAACATTGTTGTGACCATTTCATTTTTTAAACAACTCGAAAAACACCAAAAATTAATAAGAATTTCAAAAATCATGTACACAGTTTTCTATATGATATATAGTTATATGAAATCTTGCCCGTTGATCATAGCTAATGGCCACCGTGTGCGGTCATTCGAACCTACTCATTCTGGTTATAGGAACTGGTTTTATATGAAAAAATATGAAAACATCTGTCCAGTTATTGGAGATTTCCGGGTTGATTTAAATTTTCCAAATGAATGGAACAATTGCAAATGGGGAAAATGTTCTACGGATCATTCTGAACAACTTAGTTAAGAAACTATTGGTCTGAAATCTGTTACGTGTGAGCGAGGTTTAAATAATTTTTTTCATTAGTTTTTGAGATTTTGATTTTCAATTTGAATTGCTGGTATTTATGTGTGTATTTATTGAAATTTGTCTCACCTGAAATTTCCGACGTGATAAGCAACAACCGCTCGCGCCCTGAGTACGGCTTCACAATTCAATATTTCATGCATATTCGGCAAGGCCACCGGTAGACTCCAGAGGAAGCGCGCCAAACGCTCTATGTCCCCCGAGTCCTCCAGCGTTTTGCAGACAATTTCCACTTGTGCGGCGGAGAAGGCGAGCGTTGGCACTGCCAAGATCGGACTCGGTGCTATAATCTGGTGTGTGGGCGAGAATGTCTCTGAGGGAGGTTGCTTGCCCTCCGTCGGTCCAACGGCCATTTTATTCGTTGAATCCACTGTGAACAAATTCGCATACTATTCCAGGCCACGAATGTTTTGCAATTTTTAGCGGCGGTAAGAGTAACAAAAGCTATAACAATAACTACAAATCCGCTATGCTCTCGAACTTCTCACACCGATTTGAAGTTAAATATAAAATACACACATACATGTGTCAATTACAGCACACGAACTTTACAAATTTGCATTCAGTTTATTAATCACAATAAAAAATCAATTGGATCGATTGTGTCGATTTCCAGCTGATGAAAGGACACCACACTTCATTTCTCATGGACACTTTTAGCTGTGAATTTAAATAATATTTCGAATATTTAGACAATCTCCATTTGTTTAACTCAATTCACAACACATTTGAAACTCGCATAAAAATTCGTTTTTACATTTTAAATAATTTGAAATAATTTTCAACACTTTTGCTGTTCGATCGTACGAATTCACACCCAATTTCACAGTACTGCTCCGCCAGTTCGGCTTGTAGGCTGAAGCTATTTTCTGAACCGTTTTGACGTGGCGTATGGCCTGCGAATTAATCCACGGCTAAGTGTAAGATCTAGCAGGCAATCGGAACCGGATAGGACATTGATGCGACCGCGGTTTATTCACTGCACTCCGAACCGATCGGTGCTACTTTGGCGACGGGGTTATTGCGCGTCCACGCGTAGGTATGCTTTGCAAGTAGGCGAATGCCAATTAACTGCCACCGCTTCTGCGTTTGTGATAGCCACTGTCACTGGTGGTGCCGCTGCTACCGTTGTGTTGCTACCGATGCTGCCAATACGGCAGCTGCTCCCGTTGTTGCCGTAGCTGCTGCGGCGACGCCTGCGTGTAAATTATCGGACTCGTTTCACCAAACTCGTTTTGCGTTTCGTATCGACGGTGCTGGCATCGAGCAGCACTCGAATCGTTGTCGTTGTCGTTGTCGCAACCGTCAACAAACAAAATCAAATAATGGCCTGTAACTGAGCTCACTACCAAGCCGACAGCGACTACCCCGATGACGAAGCTGTTTGTATTTGTTGTGCTATTGGTGGTGGAGGCGCAGAGTGGCGGAAGCAACGGCTGCGTACAATGCTAATAACAACTACAACAATAGCAAGATGCCAGTATTATTGTAAGCAATACTACGGAATGGAGATAACCAACTGGTAGCGTATGCTCATTCGTACGCCACACCAACACATCGACACCCCGAGCACTGCAATCGAGGCAGCAGCCATCCAGTGAACCAGCAAGCAGGCAAGCAAACAGGTATTAGGTAGAGTTGCCTTGATGATTCTCCTCAAATTCAGTGCAACAATGCGCTTAGGCAAACATGTTGAGCCAGCACACTTAGGAGGCGTTTCCATAATTTATGGACCTACGGTGCTCTCGCTCTAACCGACGCCATTTTTTCCAATTGCAAGTGACTCGCTTACTTATGTGCCTTGACTAGCTATTTCGCTCTCACTACATGAAGGCACAAAATGAGTGCACCGTGCTCATCCATACCTATTAATGCACATTTTTATATGCCTGCATTGCTGAGAGTGCGGATGGGAAACACATTGTTGGTGTGCCCTTTCATCTTAACTTCTTTATGGAACAACAATGCGCCTGCTACAATGTGAAGCTTTTTGAAAAAATCTAATATTGGTAGGTACGTGAAAGTTTCGTTTCCATTTATCCTCGATTGGATGGGATCTATTCACTTACCATTGTAAAATTCATTAATGTAAGTATCACCAAAACTGGAGATATAAGCTACAGTGCACCAAAAATTATTTTACAGATCAAAAAAGGAAATTATGGAAATAAAATGCTTTTTGCGTTCAATTTAAAATTCTGTATGAGATATTGGACAAAGTAACTATTTCAGATTATAGTAAATTGATTTGACAATACTAATAGGTGGGCTGTTTTATTTTTATTATTATTTTTTTTTATTATTATTTTCTTTTTCCACAACCTTAAAGGACTGTCGTTTTCCATTCCTCTTCCTACTAAATTCTTAGTTATGTTCCTTTTCAGTTGATTTCGCTTTTTATATTTACCGTATTTGGCGCTCAAATGAGTGACCGCTTGTATAAGCTGGAAAAAAATAAAAACAAGCCACGAACGAAGGAATACAAACAAGGGAAATTTCTGAATTAATGCGCCACTTTCTTAAAAACGGTTTGCTCATCTTGGGAAGTTTCACTTTTAAGAAAAAAAAAAATCATAAAAAAGATTGACTGAAATCCGATAGAGCATTTGTGGAGATATTAAAAAGTTTTAAACCACAAAATTAGGACGAGCTTTGGTAAAAATAAAATCCGAGTGGTATGCAATTGATCCACCAACTTCCGCAAATCTGGTGAAATCGCTGCCTTTTCGGAGCTCTGCAGTCTTCAAAAATACAGTCTGTAGCACCAAATATTATTATAATTAAATATATGTTTTAATAAGGTAATTTGAGAAAGTCCAGCGTTTGATAAGAATAATAATTTAGCAATTTTCTTCTGATATGTACATACTATTTACATATGTATGTATATAATCTTATATTTATCAATTTGTCCGTCTGTGATGGTGCTCTTTGTAGCATTGAATTCATTATTACATTTTTTTTCTCCTGCTTTCTCAAATTCATTCGCCGAAACAAGTAATCGCTTCTTTATTGCTATCTCACTCTTTCGCCTACTTCTTAAGGCTATCCGCTTTTCCATTCCCATTCGCACTATTCTCTTAACAACAACACATTACATGGCAACAGCAGCAGAGGCAGCAACAATAGCATTCGCAAACTTTAAGTAACACGCATATGTTGGGATGTATGTATGTATGTACATATGCATGTTCGTAGGGATCTACACATTGTATAAATATGCATGCCTTATTGTGGTGCCATTTAAGTAGCGAGCATTATGATTACTGTTGCATAGATGAGCACCTTCTGACTGGCAGTGTGGCTGGAGCACAATGAATCGGTCGGGTGGCTTCTTTTAGACGGACAGGCGAAGTAGTGCAGTGGCGGCATCGCTTGGCACGTCTATGCCATATTTTTTATTGGAGACGGGGTTTGGGGGATACGTGTTTTCCGCGATAGCGTTTGGGCGTTGCCATACAACGATAGCATTCTAAATATATGTACGTATTGTACATATGTACATATATGCAGTCATGGATAGAGAAATAGCACAAGTCAACACGTAGTGTATGTGGATATTTGATAAAACTAAAAAATGATTTGAATAATATATTTTAAATGTGTGCTACTTAGCTGTCCATGACTGTATATACATACATACATATTTACATTTTCATACGTACAATCTGAACATCGGCCCATATCATGTTTTTAGAGTGTTAACAGATTAGTTGTTAACATGCCACAAGTAAATGAGTTCTCTAAGTTGCTACACAAAAATGAAGACCTTCATAATGCGCACCGACTCACAAAAAAAAAATTAATTGCAAGTCCCATCGGCTTGAGGTATGAAAGGGGATGTTTCTTGGTCAGTCGATAGAACGAATTACATAAATGGATGTTGTACACATATTGGTGTTACGTGTGTGTGTGTGCGATATTCTAAATGCGCGTCAGCGTTAACAAGTTGGCGGCCTCCGTAATCAACGTCTATATTATAACTGTTCTTTTGTCAGAGCAGTCGGCTATTGTGCAAGCGTGCGAGGAGCTACACACTCACATACATATGTACATAGAGCGTATGTTTATATGTGAGCAAATACGGGCAACATGCCACATGCTACATGATTCTTGTTAAATCTGAACGATGACTTTTTGAGCACTTGGCTAAGCATTTGGATAATCGTATTACGTGATGCTTTTGGACTGCTTTGCTTACGTTATCTACCAAAATACAGGGTGTGTGCATGTCTATAGCGAAGAATATCGTGGTAAATACATTTTTGTGTGTGAGTTCATAGATTTTTACGTAGCCATATTTATTATATATTCAGTCGGATAATTGCGTCGGGCTTTGGCTGCGGAAGATGGGAAACTTTTACCAAAAACTTAGTTAAAGAGAAAAAGGATCTGTAGGGGTTCGATATCGGACCCGTTTCCGAAATATAAGCAGCCATGTGGGAAGAAATGTACGTTTGCAAATTTTTTTGAAGCATGTGATTCATAAACTGATGATTTCAATTGTGTCATACAGTTACGGAGAATAAAATAGAATCAAAGGTTTTGCTTTGAAGCAATGGTATAGTTTTCTTTGAAATTTTTCTTTTATGTAGTAACTTCTGCATAATAATAAAGGCAATAATATGTTCTTTTAAAAAAGAGGAAAATATAGCATTCTCAAGTTTTACAGTTAGCTGTAATTTAAAAAGTGTAAATAGCTTGCCTCGTGCTTAGTGACAAAATAATAGAATCAATAGTGAATTGGTTTCATAAACGAACAATATTGAATTTAAAATGCGTAATAATTAGGTACATACATATGTGTGTTAATTTCATTAGATCTGTGGAATGAATAATTGTATCAATTATGAATTTATTTAAAAAAAATGGAGCAACACATTGTTCAGCTGAGGAAAGATTGTGAGTCCAAAATTTGCAAGGAATGGGTCACGAGTAAAGGCAAATTGCAAATATATGGAACATGTCTCAAAAATAGGTGTTTGATGCCTTAAAATTTCCAAAAAAAAATGTAAAAAAAATATGCCGACCACAAAGAAATGACTGCTGAAGTTGATCGAAATATTGCAAGATTGTCGATGCGCGATCCGTTTAAGGCCTCCGCAGCCATTCAATAGGAATTATGTATATGAAAAAATTTCTTCACGAACAGTAAGAAGACAACTTGGAGAAAAACTGCATTGGCACATGGTCCCGAAAGGTGTCAATGTTGACAAAACGGGATAGATGCAACCATCAGTGCCGGATTAGCCACATAGCAAGAGTAGCAAATGCTATGGGTCCCGCGAATCGGCGGGCCCCGCGCTCCAACTGACCGTAATTAAAAAAATATCAATTTAGATGAAGCGTAAAATATTATTGCATGCTTTAAACGCGAAGCACTTAAGATAAGCTTTACTTCCACCTTCAACCTGAAAATCTAAAACTCGATTTCGTCACTTTAAATCGCAAAACTTCTTAAATTTAATGTTCTAACGTTTAATTATAAATATTGTAATCGATATATTTAGACTAGTATCCATACTACGTACATTTCCACCCTTCAAGCGTCCAGATTTTTATTTTTTTATTAATATCCATTAATTTTTAAACGTATTAAAAATGAATTAAGGAACACGATGGGCAAAGAACGTCTTAATCATCTCACTTTGTTGAATATAGAGCATGAATTGCTTAAAGAAGTCGATATTGGGTTTAGGGTACTAAATTTGTCTATAATAAATCCATAAAAGTTTATTTGTAACATTTTTGTTTTATTCAGTACCCTAAACTTGAGAACCTATAGCAAACCAAGGGCCCCTTGACAGAATTTGCTACAGGCCCCACGCTAGTTTAATCCGGCACTGGCAACCATATTCAGTTGGTAAAACGACATATAATTAGAGCGGACATTTTATGGTCTGAATGCGAAATTAATAGTTATGATATCCACTTCACCATCACACAAAATATTGATATAAACATACATGTATGTCTGTTTACATACATACATACATGTACACTTAAACATACTTACGTCATTAACACATAAGTTATGATATCCACTTCACCATCACACAAAATATTAATATAAACATACATGTATGTCTGTTTACATACATACATACATGTACACTTAAACATACTTACGTCATTAGTACATAAATTAAAATAAACTAAGTTCTTTTATTGTTTTCCACTTAATTGTGCATAAGAGTCATCGAACTCTTTAATTTTATTCATTTGTTTATAAAATAGTCAAAATTGCATTGACAATTATTTGTAACCAAAATTCTAAAGAATTTTAAGTGCATTTCCGCTTTGCTTCAAGTATGTCTTTACGATCGACATTCTTAAGAGGCGTTGCACTTATTGATTTTGCTGATAAGAATTCTTTGGAATTTTAATTGTATTTCGCTTTCTGTCTTTACTAGCAATTTTGTATTTAAGATTAAGAATTTTTGTAAACTAAGTTAGTCATATTCATTGATTCAACAAAGCGAGTCATATTCTTTGGCCCAATAAAGTAAATATAAATATTTAAATAAATGTTTTAATTGGCGACGAGGATGGGATACGCGGAAAAGTTTCTTTGAAGAATCAAGGACTTTTCTTTATTTTAATAATTAACGCGTACCAAATAAATTTTACTAAAATCCTTAAAGAATTAAGGTAGTAAAGTATAAAATCCTTAAAAAAAAAAAAAATTAAGGTAGTGAACAAACCAACAAAAAAAAAAAATAAAAACATCGAAGAATCCTGTATAAAAAGACAACATTTACGAAGAATCCTATATGAAGTGAGTTCCTACAAAAAGAAGACAACATTCACGGAGAATCCTATATAAAGTGAGTTCCTACAAGAAGACAACATTCACGGAGAATCCTATATAAAGTGAGTTCCTACAAGAAGACAACATTCACGGAGAATCCTATATAAAGTGAGTTCCTACAAGAAGACAACATTTACGGAGAATCCTATATAAAGTGAGTTCCTACAAGAAGACAACATTTACGAAGAATCCTATATAAAGTGAGATCCTACAAGAAGACAACATTTACGAAGAATCCTATATAAAGTGAGTTAAGACAACATTTACGAAGAATCCTGTGTAAAGTAAGTTATTTGCATATATATTATAAGTATACGTTTTACAAAGTTATTGTTACAAAAAAAAAATCATTTGAATAACAAAAAAAAAAGAGAGAACCATTAAGATTACTAAGAAAAATTGCAAACTGAAATTCAAAGTGTTACATATATAAATTCATTTTATTTTTTTAATCATGACCCAAGCACCTTCTATTACCCTTGACCCTATCAAATACCTCAAAACATTACCTGAATTTAACGGACAACGACATGACCTTTACAACTTTACTACTCTGATAGATAGAATACACCCCTTACTAACGCAATATGACCAAATGTCCCAACTTCTCTTCTCTGATATAATAAAAAGTAGGTTACAAGGTAGAGCTAGGGAAATAATAGAAATAAATTTTCATGTACAGTCGTGGGCGGACATTAAGAATGTCCTTATAAATAATTTTTGAGAAAAATTGAGCGTAGAAGAACTTTATGATAATATGAGAGCAGTAGTATTCAGAACAAACACGACAGAATTTTATAACGAAATAAAAGATAAGCTACGGAGATTAAATAATAAAACCAATCTAATAATGGGAGAAAATACTGGCACATCCGAAATAGCCAGAAATAATATGAAATCAGCACTTAACATTTTTAAAGGAAAAATTCCCGAACCAATGAAAACTATTTTGACTTGTAGAAATCCAGACACGCTGGAGGAAGCAATGGAAATTCTTTTCCAAGCAGGCTACGCATATAATGGCAACAAGACCAAACAAATCGAAGAAGAGCCACGAAATAGAAATTTTAATAAACAAAACTACAAAAATGATAACAGAATTAATTCTAATTCACAAAGACCAAATTCAAATTTTCAAAACAGACATAATTTTAATTCTAATAATTATAATAGACAAAATACCCAATATAAACCTAATTATAATTCGCAAGAAAATTATTCTAGACAAAATTTTCAATATAGGCCTAACAATAACTCAAACCAACAAAGAAACTCTTATAGTTCTTATAATACACCCAATGTAAGTCACCAGCAAAATAATCAACCAGAACCTATGGACGTAAATATTTTCCAAAAACAACCAACATACGAAAATTTTCAATTTCCAGCCTCACGGGAAAATTACCACATATAACAATAAAATCTAAATTAGGCTACTTAAAATTTTTAATTGATACAGGAGCTTCACATTCAATTATTAATCCAGGAATATGCCCCCCAAAATGGAATATACCAACGAATGAAATAACTATTAAAACTCTACAACATATAATCAAAATAAATAAAAAGGTTCGTATCCCTCTTTTTGAAGAACTAGGTAGTAAGGACGTATCAATTGAATTTTTTATTTGTAACTTCCATGATTTTTACGATGGATTGATAGGAAATAATATTTTAAAGCCATTAGGAGCAATAATAAATTTAAACGACGACGTAATCATTATAGGTGAAAATAAAATACCTTTAATATATGGAGATCAACAAGTGGAACATCATTTTGGTAAACCAGGAATATATCAAGTTGAATTACCAGTAGAGTGCAAAGAAGGATTAGTGTATAAAAACCAAGAATTTTCAAACGATAAAAGTCTAGAAATATTAGAAGGCATATATGAAGCAGATAACTTTAAAATTAACGCTACAATAAATTTTAGTGGAGACACCCCACAAATAATAAAATTTTCACCTCTTAAAATTGAAAACGCTAATACAAAAAATTTTTGCATATATAATGTAGGAGAGGAAACCCAACAACTTCCAATTTCGGAACAAATAAGAGTTGAACACCTCAATTCCGAAGAAAAAGAAAAGATATTACAGTTAATAAACAAATTTAAAAAAATATTTTATTCAGAAAATAGCGATTTAACTTTTACCAATGCAATAAAACATGAAATAAGGACTGTGAATAACATTCCAATTAATACAAAAACTTATCGATACCCATACATTCATAAGGAAGAAGTGGGTAGACAAATTAAAGAAATGTTGAATGCCGGGATAATCAGACCCAGCCATTCACCATATTCAGCTCCAGTATGGATTGTACCGAAAAAACTGGATGCAAGCAAAAAGAAAAAGTGGAGATTGGTGGTTGACTATCGTAAGTTAAACGAAGTCACCATTGATGATAAATATCCCATTCCCAACATCGACGAAATTTTGGAGAAATTGGGAAGGTGTCAATATTTTACGACCCTTGATCTTGCTAAAGGCTTCCATCAGATTGAAATAAATGAAAAAGATATTCCAAAAACCGCATTTAGCGTAGAAGGCGGCCACTACGAGTTCCTTCGTATGCCGTTCGGACTAAAAACAGCACCAGCCACTTTTCAAAGGCTGATGAATAATGTCCTAGGTGATTTTATTAATAAAATTTGTCTCGTATACCTCGATGACATAATAATATTTTCAACCTCACTTCAAGAACATTTGGAATCTATAACAAAAGTATTTAATCGTTTGAAAGAAGTAAATTTAAAAATCCAGTTAGATAAAAGCGAATTTTTGAAAAGAGAAACTAGTTTTTTAGGACATATAGTAACTGAATCAGGAATAAAACCAAACCCAGATAAAATTTTATGCGTACAAAAATTTCCAATACCAACAACCCAAAAACAAATTAAACAATTCTTAGGTCTCGCAGGATATTATCGCAAATTTATTAAAGACTACTCGAAAATTGCACGACCAATCACAAAGTATTTAAAGAAAGACGCTAAAATCAATGTTAAGGATCCTGATTATAAAGAAAGTTTTGATACTCTAAAAAAATTATTAACTAATTCTCCTGTCTTGGCGTATCCAGACTTCAATAAAAAGTTTGTTTTGCAAACGGATGCAAGAAACTTCGCAGTGGGAGCAGTGTTGTCCCAAGATGGACATCCTATTTGTTTTGCTAGTAGAACACTTAATGATCATGAGCAAAACTATAGTACTATAGAAAAAGAATTACTAGCAATTGTATGGGCTACTCAACAATTGAGACCATATTTGTTCGGCAGGCGATTTCTGATAGAAACGGATCATAGACCCTTAACGTGGCTATTTTCTATTAAAGAACCGAATTCTAAACTGGTCCGATGGAGACTTCGTCTACAAGAATATGATTATGAAATAAAATATAAAAAAGGAGTTTTAAATGGTAATGCAGATGCATTATCAAGAGTTGAAATAAATATTAATGAAGAAACCCAAAATACTGAAATGGATGAAACAGTCGAGATGACTCAGAATGAAAATACCATTTTAGAAACTAATTACCCAATAAATTTCTATCGACGGCAAATAATTCTTAATAAAACTGTATCGGGATCACTAAAAATAAAAAACGAAAATATTTTTAAAAATAAAAGAAAAACAATAACTGCAAAAATATTCGACGAACAAACACTTATCACCATAATAAAAAACCATTTTAATCCTAATAAGACTAATGCCATATTAATTACAGATGAATCTTTATTTAATATTTTCAATGAAACAGTCAAGAAATATTTTAACGAAAATAGGCAATTCAAAATCATTAGATGTAAAAAGCTACTAGAAGATATCGCAGATGAAAATCAGTTAACAGAAAAAATTGAAAAAGAACACAAACGAAATAATCACAGAGGAATAAATGAAAACTTTGCAGAATTGAAAACAATAATCTATCACCCCCAACTAAGAATACGAATAACCCAATATATAAATAACTGCGATATTTGTAACAAGGAAAAATATGACAGGCGTCCAATCAAACAAGAATATAAAATAACTGAAACTCCTGAGAAACCTGGAGAAATTATTCACGTAGATGTTTTTTATAGTTTACAGAAAACACTATTTTTAACGTTTATCGACAAATTCTCGAAATTTGCACAGGCAATTAAAATAAAAAATAGATCTTGGATAGAATTTAAATTAGCCCTAACGCAGTATTTGTCAACAGTAGGAAATATAAAGAAATTGGTTGTAGATAATGAACTAGGTTTTAAAGCTCTACCTCTATTGGAATTTCTTAGAGAACAAGAAATTGAGATACATTACACGTCAAATAATAATCATACATCTAACTCAGATGTAGAGAGGTTACACAACACTATAAATGAACATATTAGAATTCTAAAACATGATCCTAATAAAGATACAGAAAATACAGAAGAAAAAATATATAAAATAATTATGTTTTATAACAATACAATCCATTCAAGTACAGGAAAGAAACCAATTAATTTTAGAAATGGAAATATAGACCCAAGCGAATATCAAATAATTAGAGAACTAATACTAAAGAATAAAGAAAAAGCTATTAATAAACTCAACAAAACACGCGAAAATGTAGAAATTCAGACAGGCCCTGTTTATTTAAAGGATGAAAGAGGAGGTAAAAACCATTCTAAATTTCGAAAAGTAACCGTCACTGGATTAGATAATGAACACGTTATAACAGATCGAGGACATAAATATTACAAATCACACATTAAAAGAAATAAAAAATTTCAAAATTTAAATAACGTAATACCTCAAAACTCCTAATATACCACCTTTTCAGATGATTTTTCTTATATTACTTTACGCATCAGTGCTACTCGACACAGGAGCACAATACTTAGAAGTTGAAGACTTGACAGACAACCACGGTTATATACCAATTAAACTGAAGGATACGGAAATTATTGAAAACTACCTAAGAGTAATACATATTATTAACACTACTCAATACTTTGAAACAGTAAATATTTTACAAGACAATATACATAGACTTTCGGACACATATACAAATGTTACTCCTCTATTAGAAAGCGTTAACAAAAGCATGGACATATGTAGGACAAAAATTAAAAACTTAATTCCTAATTTTAGACAGAAACGAGGACTAATAAACGCAATAGGGAAAGGACTTAAATTTGTAGTAGGAACAATGGATAGTGATGACGAAAAAGAAATTATGGACAAAATTCAAACTCTAGAAAAAAGTAAGACTGAAACAATGACCGCCCTAAACGAAATGAATTATCTGGGGAGTTCCATAGAGAACAAAATATTAAATATCACAAACCATATTAACAAACAACAGAAAACTATTCAAAAATATATAAATAAGTTTAAAACCGAAATCCAAAACAAAATTCTCAATTTAGAAGACGAAACAAATTTTCTCGAAAACATTTTTCAGATTAATAATGATATCAACTTGTTGATAGACCACGTAAATGAAATAGGACACGTCATTTTTAATTCAAAACTAGGAATAATTCCATCAGACATATTGACAACTGAAGAATTCAATTTTATTAACAAAACAGAATCTTACCTACACACAAAAGTATCCGTTACATATAAAGAAAAGTTAGTAGTTTTGATATTGAGCATCCCAAAATTTTTAAATGAAACATTCGCTGAAGTTGTATTTGAACCACTACCAAACATCCAAAATAAAACTGTAGTTTTAAACAAAAATACTGTTTTAATATATAAAAATGAAATATATGAACCGAACGCTTTAGAATATAAGAAATTAACAAAAATAAATGATAACTGCTTAACAAACATTGTAAAAAATTTAGAACCTAATTGTAATATGACTACAATGAAAAACCAAGAAGAAAAAGAAATTTATCCAGGCTTACTTATATTTAAAAATTACCATGATAAAATTATTACCAACTGTAAAAAACCACGAATATTTGAAAATTTAAAAACATTTTTGATAAAATATGAAAATTGCTTTGTAGAAACTAATTTAAAAACCTATGAAAACTATAAAATAAATGTAAAAGAAATGTTTATCCTAAACAAACTAGCATTAAGAGTTAAAGAAAATAATATATCACTCCCGAATTTAAATCTTAACGAAATACATTTTAACGAAACAATAAAGGCTGTAAAACATAATCTTTCTTGAAATACTATAATAAACACTGGGAGTAATATAGGAATTCTAATTACTTTTATCTGTACTATTATTATAATCTGTATAAAAAACAATAACAGAACTTATGTAATCTCTTCGTCGGAGCCTCAGGCTAACGGTGGGGGAGTTATGATATCCACTTCACCATCACACAAAATATTGATATAAACATACATGTATGTCTGTTTACATACATACATACATGTACACTTAAACATACTTACGTCATTAGTACATAAATTAAAATAAACTAAGTTCTTTTATTGTTTTCCACTTAATTGTGCATAAGAGTCATCGAACTCTTTAATTTTATTCATTTGTTTATAAAATAGTCAAAATTGCATTGACAATTATTTGTAACCAAAATTCTAAAGAATTTTAAGTGCATTTCCGCTTTGCTTCAAGTATGTCTTTACGATCGACATTCTTAAGAGGCGTTGCACTTATTGATTTTGCTGATAAGAATTCTTTGGAATTTTAATTGTATTTCGCTTTCTGTCTTTACTAGCAATTTTGTATTTAAGATTAAGAATTTTTGTAAACTAAGTTAGTCATATTCATTGATTCAACAAAGCGAGTCATATTCTTTGGCCCAATAAAGTAAATATAAATATTTAAATAAATGTTTTAATTCTTAATATGACAGGAAAACACCGTGGCGACAATATAATGGTTTAGGATTGTTTCTAACATTGTGGTGCGGGACCTATTTTTTGGATACAAGAAAACAAAGACCGCAATCTATACGTTTAAGTTTAAGATAAGGTCATACACTCCCATATGCTGAATGGAATTCGCTTTGAATTTTCGCAATTCCAACTAGAGAGCGACCCGAAACATACTTCGGGTCTTGCAAAAATTGGTTTTCAGATCATGTTGCTAGCGTTATGGCTTGGCCAGAGCAATCAACAGATCTGAATTCAATCAAAAACTTACTTAAAATGTTTAAGGAAAAGATTGCAACCGCTAAGCCGAAAAATAAGACAGAATTCTGAGAGAAGGTACAAAAGTCTGGTTTTCTGTTCCACAGAAAACTTTCGGTAGCCTAATTAGGACTATGCCTAGAAGATGTGCATCTGTATTAGACGATGTACTAATAATTTGGTCTATTAATTACCTTAAAACAATATATTTTTTTTAATGTAAACAATTTTGATTCTATTTTTTTTTGTCATCCGAATTTTTGAAATATATTTTTACCTTTGTTTTTGTAATACATATGTAATAATAGTTTTTTTCCAATATTTTTACTGTTGCCAATAGCACTTGATATGAAGTAAATAAGAAAAATATAACTTACATAGTTGAATTTAAATCAAATTTATATTTCTTTTTAGAACGGAAAATTAGTACCATGGATGATTCTATTTTATTGTCCATAACTGTATGTTAATACTCCTGTGATCAAATTGAAAGATGAATTTTGTCAATTTCATCTCCTTCATCACCACTGCAATACACTTATGCCAAAGAATTTTCCAGTCATCACATTCGCTTGGAAAAATCCTCTGAAGTGATGGCCATCAGAGCCTTCTTCGATTCAACTTTTTTATCCTCAACACGAAGGTAAATCTGGCGAATGCGTTGGTTGCGGCACGATATTAGTTGAAAATGTGGCGAAATGATCACGAATAACCAATGCAATATGAGATGGTGTATTATCGCACTTCTTTGTTCAATAAATTCGGACATAGCAAAAAACGAAGAATTCACTTTTAGAGCCTCACAAAACGACGCGTATTTCAAATACTAATAAATATTTTGGCATGAAATTTAGCATAGATGTCACTAACAGTACTACCAACTTACAGAAAAAACCGATTCGAAAAACTGGCGAAGTATAAATTAAAAATTCAATTTTATCACAGTAGTATATGCAGGCAGACTTGACTAAATCGATTCAGCACTTCATGCTGATCCTTTATGTATATTTGTATACTTATGTATACATATGTACTTTAGAGGGTTTCTGACGATTCTCTCTTTGCCACTTTTTTGTCGTGAGATGGAATTCCTAAAATGGGCTACTTATTCGAAATTTTATTTCGATAACGTCATACACTCTTTATGGGAGGTAGGCGTAATTCTAGTCCGTTTTCATCTATTTTCACAAAGTATCATATGAAGATAATGTTATGTAATTGGCACTGCTCATTATGAAATTTTGACACGACGCCTTTCCGTGTCATAGAAGATGATACATTTAATGCTCCGGATATACAAATTTATTTAGTGAGTCATAACATTTTTGATAGTTTATTCTACTATTACTGTTCAGCGTCCTGAAGTTGTTGAGAAATTATTTCAATTACTAAATAAACATCATATAGTGAAGCTTAAGTTTAATGTTTACTTAGTTTCCTCTCTGCAGTCTTACTTGCGCTCTACCGTGTTTTAAAAGCATTTCAGAGCCTTAGCCCATTGGCCCTAAAACCTGGACATCGATTGCAACACACTCAATTAGATATCTCCGATCATATAATATGTCGTATGTTGATTAATTATTTCTTACACAATTTCTTACACAATCTATTTGAGAATTAGACGAAAATAAGTACCAAAGAATATGTTGAACTAAAGTTTAGACAGAATGTATCAAATCTCCTTTTATATGAGAATAAACGTACTAATTTAGTACGTGATGGTTCCATTTGTAATATGTTATATAACTACATTCGTTCAGTTTTTAATATAATGAGTGTTCTGACTGATTCCATTACATATCGAGAATGGTCTCGAAAGAAACACATTCCCTGAACGCGGTAACGATGTCCCTGTAATGATTCTTGCTGAGAAAAAATAAAAAAAGGAAATTTTAGTGACGACATCCATAGACAAGACTAACGATGAAGTACTATAATAAATTCCTAAATTACCTTTGCAAATGCAGAGCTTTCAGTCTAATGCGTCAAAATCTCTGAAGAATCGTTTTAAATACGCCGTCAAATTGAGTTGGATGATGCTATATGCTTACAATTACAATTCCACTAAATAAAGAATTGACGAGGTCTGCAGTACGAAGAACAGCAACAGTTCAAGTATTATGTACTAAGGGGGCGCGGGTTTTTATTTTGCTTATTTTGGGTGCTATGACGGACAACCTACACATTGTTGTAAACGAAATCCGGAGATTCTTACAAATAATGTACAAAAATGGTATGTAACAGTTTCACATAAACTTCTGTTTCGACTACATATGTTAGATTTATTATGTCATATAATGCAGAGTGGGGCCTCTAAGTCGGGAACTGGCTGGTTTAATATTGCCTCCACCATTCTGGATCTCATTTGTATAAACGTGACGTTACAATTATTGAGAAAGATCTAATTTCGAGTTTGCGGGAAATGTGTTAGGCCTGTAAGTCCTGCTTGTCGTTCTAATGAACTGTTGTGCATTCAATGAAAAATGTTTAGGTAAACAGGAAGGTAGGGGCAAGAGTTTTTTTGTTTTTGCTGACAACCATACATACGTATTATTACTGGCGAAGAGTCTGAAGGTCCAGAAACGAATGATCAATCGGACGAATGTCGTAGGAAAGGTAAGTCGAAGCCGAAAACAACACGTCAAACCAGATAATGCACCGTTGCTTCTGCATAGATTCTTCATGAGTTTTTCCCAAATTTTCAACCAATATCGTGACGCAACCACCGCATTCGCCTGATTTAGCTCTGTGTGATTTCTGACTAGTCAGCAAACTCAAACGACCGCTCCGGGTAAACCAGAGCAAATACAACCCTTTAAAGTTTACACCCGAACTTTCGATAGCTACCAGCAGCATTTCCATTTTTATCCACTCTGAATATTACCCCATCTATTCAGGAAAAATATTCAATTTAAACTGCCCCAAAGAAATGAGAACTCAATCGGCCCAAAACTCTGTAATTGGCCCTCTCTTCGCTCGTATGTACCGTAATATAATAAAGACGAAAATATTACCTATGTTCTTGATATAAGTAAGTTAATATTTCATTATGCTCCATGAAAAGATAATGAAGTCGGCAACTGTGTCACTTACGTGAATAAATCAAATTCCACAGCAAATCAAATCATGTGCTCAGTGACTTAGTAAATAAGAAATTGTGTCGCAAATAGAATTGCGTCAATGGTTAGACCACTTTTGCGGTAGGTGTATATATGTATGTAAGTATGCGTGCGCACCTGCTGTCAGTAGTGTGGAGTGCAGCAACAATACCTGTATTCTCTCCCGAGCGCAGATAATCAACTCTGAAATTGCCCACAGGCGTTTTGTGCATTTTGCAGCAAAAAACAATTAAATACCAATTAAAATGTAATAACTACTATGTTGTTCAGCGAAAACGAAGTTTCATGAAATTGTTTTGAACGTGACAACTGAAAATGCATAAGTATGTACGAGTATGTGGGTATGTAGTCTGTACACAATTAATATTGACTTGGATTTCAGATAGTGCAAAGGCATTGTCAAATTATTTACAAAACACCGTGGATAAACAAAACGATGATGTTCTTGAAAGTCAAAAGTCATTGCATTAATTGTGACGACTAAACCCCATATAACTGAGATACTAATTTTTATGCTCTCTCAACATGTTGCTACTGAGTATAATAGGTTTATTCACCTAGCAGTTGCTTGTACCATCAAAAATTAATCGATTTATACATATTATATTTATGTACTTATAAATTATTAGGAAGCGATAACTTGAGTGCTCACGATCGTTGGCAGCCAGAGCAGGTGAGTATTGCAAATAGTCGCCTCACATCAAAAAATAGTCGAAATCGGATCAGAACTTATCACGCCCCAGATAGCCAATATATGAATCTGAGAGCCTACGTTTCATTTTTACCGAAAAACGGTCAATCTATGAGATATAGCAATGATACTTATTATACTCGTTTTTATACTCTTGCAAGCTGTTGCAGAGTTCTATAGTTTTGTTCACCCAACGATTGTACGCATCACCTAAAACTAAGCGAGATAGGTATAGTGTTATCCAAGTATATATGTATATAATTGATCAGCATGACGAGAAAAGTTGAAATCCGTGTGGCTGTCTGCCTGTCCGTCTGTCCGTGCAAGCTGTAACTGGAGTAAAAAATGAGATATCTTGATGAACCTTGGTACATCGGTTTCTAAGTACAAAAAAAAATCATGATTTCGTAGATGGGTATAATCAAACCTTTGCCACGCCCACATTACCGTAAACGCCATAACTAAGCCCTAAACTAAGATATAAAACTGTAATTTAGCACAGAGGATTGCAGTCGGAATGGGCGCATGCGGTCAACAAAATTTGAAAAAGTGGGCCTGGCACCGCCCTCTAAAATGTTTAATTTACAAATCTTCAAAACTATTTATGCTACAAAAATCAAATTTGCTAGACATATATGTACATATATTATAAGAACCCCTATAGACAGTAAGAAAATGGCCCCGCTCACTTCCCATATAACGATAGTGTTCAAAACTACTAAAGCGCAAAAACTCAGTAACTAAATACGCCAGAGACGTTAAATTCTACCTCCGAGACGGTAGATGGTATGAAAGGGGTTTATCGGAGCCGTTGAAAAAATTGGACGTTGGGCGTGGCACCGCCCACTTTTTGGTGAAACCACATATCTCGGAACCAGACCAAACCGATTTCGACAAAATTTAGTAAGTGGCACTCTTCTCACATTCCTATGCCACAGTGCG
Organism: Bactrocera dorsalis; assembly: GCF_023373825.1. Lineage (NCBI taxonomy): Eukaryota > Metazoa > Arthropoda > Insecta > Diptera > Tephritidae > Bactrocera > Bactrocera dorsalis. The sequence continues at coordinate 52,943,242 of NC_064305.1, forward strand.
AAATTGGGCGAAATCGGACCACAACTATACCTACTCCCCATAAAAACAATTTTAAATCCAGTACACAAGTCAAGAAGTTATTAATTTAGTGGGATACAATTTTGTACTAATAATTTCTTTACAGTATGTCACCTTATGACTAAAAAATGTTCAAATCTAATTAAAACTGTTCAAGCCCCTCCTAGGTACCGAATGTGTGAATCCCAGTATCAATAGTTGACTTTTGAACGAAAGTATCATACATATATCGGTCAATTAAGTAATTATCCAACAAATTAAGAGAGTACATATATTTACTTACTTGTGTCTTATACAGTGGCGGACAAAAGTCTACATACACCCTCTATTTCCATTGATATGAGAGTACAAAAAGTTTTTAGAAAAATGTATTTATACAGTTTTATTCTAATATTTATTATAATAACAATTAACTAAAAAAATTCATTATTTAACATAAAACAACAAATTTATGGAAGAAAAACTCAAAAATTGCTTTGACAAAAGTCTAAATACAGTTCAAATCTCCTACTTTGTACATTGTAATATTAACAGTAAGGTAACGTTAGCCTTTTTCTTTTATTTCAATATGTTTATTGTTTGATATTTATTGAATTTAGTTGTGGTTTAAACATTTCAATAGCTATAATGGCTCCGCGAAATGAAATATCAATTGATGTAAGAAATTTGGTGATAAAAGAAAGAAAAGAAAAAAATCATATGGTGAAATTTCTAAAATTTTAAACTTGAGTCGAGCAACAGAACAGACAATTCTAAAAAACTTTAAAAATAAAAAAACATTCTCGTAGAGACGTCAGCCTGATTCTCAACGAAGTAGACCAAAATCCAAAAGTAAATGCTCCAAATATAGCCGAACGCATAGCAAGTACGTCACAAATGAGTATCCAACCAAGAACAATAAAAAAAACTCTAAACGATAACGGATTCCACAGTAGAACGCCACGGAAGAAACCTTTTATTTCTGAAAAAACCGGAAACTTCGTTTAAAGTTCGACAAAAAACACAAAGAAAAGGAAATGGATTTTTAGAAAAAAGTTTCATTTACAGATGATTCTAAATTCACCCTTTTTGGTAGTGAAGAAAGGGCTAAAATTTGAAGGAAAACTAACGCCACGCTTGAACCGAAGAACGTAGTATCAATTGTGAAGCTCTGTGGCGGCAGCGTAATGGTTTGGGGAGTTGTTGCGGCCTCTGGAGTTAGAAATTCGGACTTTATTGAAGGTGAAATGGACGGTTATAAGAATAAGTCTCTGTTGGAACATAATTTTAAGCCTTTGGTGGATAATTAAGGGCTCGGTTCCGGTTGGATATTTCAACAAGATAACGATCCGATGCATGCGGCGCAAATTGTTAAGGACTGGTTGCTTTATTATACTCCAAGGCCACCTCAAAGTCCAAATATGGATATTATTGAACATGTCTGGGATATTTTGGAGCGTAGATTTAGAAAGAACCAATTTTCTAGCTCTGCTATACTCTAAGAGCGCATATTGGGACCTTGGAACAGCATTACATCTGCAGCGTTGACAAATTTAGCAGAATCAATGCCACGGCGTCTTCAAGCAGTTATAGATGCCAATGGGGACCCAACTAAATACTAAAACGTCTTAATAACTAGCATTTTGTACAGTTTTTCGCACTGAACTAAGATATTTTTGTACTGTATGTAGACTTTTGTCAACACAATATTTGAGTTTTTATTCCATAAATTTGTAGTTTCATATTAATTAACGGATTTTTTAAGTTTGTTGTTATTAGAAAGAAGATTAGAATAAAACTGTATCAACACATTCTTCTAAAAAGTTTTGGTACTCTCGCATCGAAGAAAACAAGGGGTGTATGTAGACTTTTGTCCGCCACTGTATATGTATATACTTATATTGAATACTTATAGTGAATATCTCGTATATTGAGTGATAATTTATAGCATAATAAAATTGGAATATTGATCTGAGCACAAATCGATCGATTGTATCTCCTTGAAATGCAACTATTAAGTCATAAAGTTTGTTATGTTAGATGGGTCGCTCACGTAGAACATTTAAACAAATATGTACATATAACTCGTGTATCGTATTGTGATAGGCTGGACATATGTTGCTCCATTCCATGATAGTTGAGATCATAACTAGGGTATATTAGAGCTTGCACCATCTTTAAAATGATAATAGAATAGGTGCCGATTGAAATGTGATGATACACAGGGAAGGTACAACGTCCAGTAGCTACTACCACAATCGACCCCGTAACGGTTTTCTACTTGACTTGCACTCCTGCTCTATGAGAGCACTTATTAGCATGGCATTTCAAATTCGAAAGAACAGCTGGTACGATGAGTACTGTTGTGTCGAAGTGGAATGAAAGCGGACAGCCTACCACGCAATGTTGCGGGTACGAGCGGGGTGACATAGATTACGAGCTTGAGTGAAGATTAAGATAATTAAACTTGGTACACGTGTTCCTTGGCAAGTTGGTGTTCGTAGATGGGCGTAATCAAGCCGCTGTCATGCCTACAAAACACTATTAAAGGGAAATCTATAAAATGCCAAATCTAAGTATAAGTTAATCTATATCTCAGTACCTACTCAACAGATATCGACCAAATTTAGTATATAATATTATCTTAAGTAGTTTTCCTACGTTCCAGTGAATGGGTGAAATCGGACTACAACTACGTCTACTTCCCATATAACCGAATTTTAAACTTCATCTTATTATTTCACTTTCCTCTATTCAAATCAGGCACCAATAAATCTATCGCGATAAATCTTTGCGCGAAAAGTGTCTCCGCCCCACTATGACCAAAAACTGTCTAAATTTGATAAAAACTTTTAAAGATAGATAGAGAGATTTATCGAAAATATCGGTCAATATTAGCGTAGACATCGCTTACGAGATTATAGCCGAGTTTACAGCAGCGTGCTAGTCGTTCTTCCTTTTCGCTGTTTGGCTCCAATTGGAGTTTGCAAGTGTTGTTAAGATCTTCTTCTTCCTTTATTTCCACTGGAATATCGAACACACTCAGATCTGGAATGTTTTCATCCATTCGGACGACATGACCTAGCCAGCATAACCGCTGTCTCTTAATTCGTTTAACTATATCAATGTTGTCGTATATCACGCCCAACTCATCGTTTCCTCGACTGCGGTATTCGCGGTGTTGACAATACGCAAGTGACCATAAATCTTCCGCAGAACCTTTCTCTCGAAAACTCGTAACGTCGACTCATCTGATGTTATCATCGTCTATGCCTCTGCACCATATAGCAGGATAGGGATGATGAGTAACTTTCAGAGTTTGGTCTATTTTCGTCAAGCGAGAACTTTAATTCTCAATTAGTTAAAGTACAACAAATCAATTAAATTCAGAGACATTAAATTTTACCTCCGAGATAATATGAGAGAGTACCATATTCCACTTTTAGTGAAATCATATATCTTGGGACCCAACCAACCGATTTCGACTAAATTTTCTGCGTAGCTTTTTTCTCTCATATTTCTATACTACAGTAATCGGACTATAACCACGCTTACTTCCCATATAACACAACATTAAATTCCATTTGATTCTTCCACTTACTAATATACAAATCCAGAAGTAATTGATATAACGTGATACAATTTCGCGCTAATAATTTATTTTAAAGTATGCCACCTTATGACCAAAAATTGCCAAAATCTAATTAAATTGTACAAGCCCCTCCTAGGTACTGAATATGCAGCCCCAGTGTCTGTAGTTGAGACCCTTTCCTGAAAAAAGTAATTCTGTGTACCAAAAATTGGTTGAATCGGGTCAATACTTCCCTGAGCCCCCATATACCTAAGATAAAGATTTTCGAACTTCCGGGTGACTCTATGCTGGTTATAAGTAGTTTCAACCAATATTTGAGTTATCTTAATGAAAATTACAGAACATGTTTTACTCATAAGAGTATATCTCTATGCCTAAAATAGATACAATTGGGCGAAAACTCGACCTAGCCCCCATATAGCTAATATCAGGATTTTCAAACATCCGTCTGAGTTTACTACATACTCGTATAATTGGTGATTGTATATGAGGTACCTTAATGAAACCCAGTTAATATTTTTTTAGTATGTGGCATGATAATAATTAATAGCTAAAATAGGGTTGATACTACCCACAACCCTGCCAACCTTATGTTGAATATGTCGGTCAGTGTATGTACATACTTACATATATATTAAACTGCTAGGATTCCGACCCCCCGGTTGACGTTTTACACCTTAAGGTATTTCCCTAGCATTAATCCATCCAAGTAGCAAGAGTATAAAATGTTCGGTTGCACCCGAACTTATACCTGTCTTACTTTTACTTTTATTTCCTTATACAGCCTGAGCAACATTAATTTGCATATTAAGTTTGCTACGAAGTTTGTAACACTCCCAAGGCAACGTCGGAGATCATACATAAATTATGAGTCGAATTACCCAGCTGCAAAGCTGGAAGAACCAATGGTTCTAAGGCTTCAAAATATTATACATATATACAAGGCTAGCATTCAACTGTCTTACATTCCAAGAAGTGGAAAAAAGTTAAAGTGGTGTTCCTTCCAAAACCAGGCAGAACAACACACGATAATGCCAAGGATTTTAGACCCATAAGCCTCACATCCTTTATGATGAAGGTACTAGAAAGACTAATGGAATTACATATAAGAACAATCATGGTGGATAAGCTATCGAAGTCCCAAGATGCGTACATAAAGGGCCGATTTGCAAGAGAATTGTCAGCAAGAGTTGGGGCCTATACTTACATATGGAGCCCTGGTATGGTGACCACACTTTATTCACAAAACAGCAGCATGTTCTGCTAAAAGGATAAAATAATTGGGTGGTTTGAATCAGCAGAACTATGGACATAGTGGTACCCTAAACAAGTTGAACGTTACTACAGTCTGTCAAGTAAGAGCGTGGTCGACTTTACCGACAGTTAATGAAAGATTTCGCTCTAATTACTTCGCTAGCCGATAGAGGGAAGGACAAATCCTTGATGCATTGTCAACAAAGGTTTAGTTGTCGTTGATTTTTTGAAAGAGAATCACGTTAAACGCCATGAGTTCTAAGTACGCGTCGCGCTACGAAGCTGTGTTCCTTTGCAACCACCCGAAACGTCCCAAAATGTCGCAAGCAGCGGCTGCTAAATATATGAGAAAGTCGAAGGCATTTGTGCAGAAGTGGATACAGCGATATATAGTGGCCAAAAATGTCGATGATTTATCAGAACGTGGTTCGATAGGAAAAGTGAAAAAAAAAGATGAAAAAAGAATAGCAAATCTGTTTTCGTGGAATCCTGCTTTAACACTGCGGCAAGGACAAGCTAAATTGATGGCAAAAGACTTAGATACATATGTATATCCTACGAAACTATCCGAACCCTGATGATCTGAAATGCCGCAACACAATGAAGAAGCTTCTGATGATTGAAAAACTTGTGTTGAAGCGACTCGCTTGCGCGCATGAGAATATTGATAGAGATATTGAAAATGTCATTTTTACTGATGAATGTTTTATATTCGGCCATCTATTCTTCTATTTTCCAGCAGTAACCTTCTGCCTCTCACAAAAATATTATTTTTTTCAAATACATTTTATTTGCAATCTATTTTAGTAAATAATAAGCAAATTTGATAACAAAACCATAATTTGACTTATATTTTTGATCTCCCATGAGATCAAAAATAATATACAATATAACAATATGTTCTAAGTACAAAAATTTTAATTATACATTTAAAATCATAGTAACATATATAATTAAACATTAACTTAATTTCTAAATGGGAGATCTAGAACATGATGTCTTTTAAGTCTAATAGTTTCATTACTATCATCTAATAACATGACTGCCAAAGGATTGTCATGATAACTTATCCTGTGCAAATATGCTGAACTAAACCTTTTAATTTCATCTTTAACAAAAGGTATATTCAGGTCTGAATTTGTTATGAACCAAGGCGCATTTGTAATTAATCTTAGAGTTTTCGATTGGTATCTTTGTAGAATTTCAATATTTGATTTACAAGCAGTACTCCAAAGTTGCATACCATATGTCCATATAGGTTTTAGTATTGATTTATATAATAGTAATTTATTTTCAAGATGTAACTGCGATGAACGTCTAAGTAGCCAATAAAGTTGTTTGGTTTTTATTTTTAATTGTTTATTTTTGGCTTGTATGTGCTGTTTCCAAGTTAATCGTTTGTCCAAGTGCATGCTGAGGTATTTAACGCTATCACTTTTAGGAATAGTATTTATTTCCATTTAAAAGCAATGGTGGGCAGTCGCTTCTTCTTAATGTAAATAAAACATGTACGATTTACTCACGTTGGCTTTCATTTTCCAGCAATCTAACCAAGTCTGTATCTTGTTCAATTCTCTTTGAACTAAATTAGTTGCTTCAATTGGCGTCTGGCTTGACGACAATAGAGCAGTATCATCAGCATAAGTAGCAATTAATACATTTTCAGTTTCAGGAATGTCAGATGTAAAGATGGTGTATAGTACAGGGCCAAGAACGCTTCCCTGTGGTACTCCTGCATTTATGTATTTTATGTCAGACATTTCGTCATTTATTTTAACATAAAACGACCTGCTTGTTAAATAAGACTTGAGAATTAGATAAACTTGAGAGGAAAATACTTTTTTTAATTTATATAGTAGACCTTGATGCCAAACTTTATCAAAAGCCTGTTGTATGTCTAAAAACGCAGCTGAACAATATTCTTTACGTTGTAAAGCATCAATAATGTGATTAATTACACGGTGGCATTGTTCTGGAGTACCATGATATCGACGAAACCCAAATTGGTGTTCTGGTATCACCTTATTGTCTTTTAGTATCGGCAATACTCTGCGCAAAAATATTTTTTCAAATATTTTGGAGAATAGTGACAACAAACTGATTGGTCTATATGAAGTGATTACGTTCTCTTATTTAGCTGGTTTAGGCACCATCACAATTTCAGCACACTTCCACTGAGTAGGGAAATGGTTAAGCCTTAAAATAGAATTATATATACATATGTAAGTGTAAGCATCATAATCCTTTTTTGGGTAGGCATTTAGCTACTTTGGCATCAATTTTGTCATATCCTGGTGCTTTCTTGTTAGACAATTTCTCGATTTCAGTACGTATTTCAGCGGGTGTAATATGCTTCAGTGGTAAAGACATTTGACATGCAATGTCAAGGAATTCTAATACTTCAGCATCATTGTTCCTGCCACTGTTATCAAAAGGAGTGAAAGTTGCTTCAAGGTTCACGTTTGGTGTAGAACAGATAAAAGTAAAGCAAATGCATTTAGTAAACAAAAATATAAAGTCAATTCGTTCAAGTTCAATTACTTTCCTGATAATTTACATGTTCATACATATATACATTAGGGTGTTTGTTTTTTTGAACTATTAATTTTTTTCAAGCCCGTCACGAAATTTCCTTGGAAATACCCTAAAAAAATTCCCTGAACATTTTAGCCCTTAATATTAACATTAAGCACAAGACCAAGGCATGTAAAAAATTTCCATAGAAAATACACTACAATCGTGATTTTTTACCTTTAAATTCTTACAGATCAGAGGTATTTTATGATATCGCTTTGACTTTGACGCATATTTCTCAGAATTGTTCACTCTACAAAATTACCCAGTGCAACAAAGTCGTAATTGGCACCGGCGAGATAGTATGGGGCTTTAAACCTGACTTTTCCACGAAATTCGTTTTTTTTGTTTACACATATCTCGTAAATGACAAGAGCTACAGAAAAAATGTTCATGACACACTTTTAGGAAATTTTATTTGCTACAAAAATTGCAATCGTTATCATTAATACTTCTCGAGATATTCGCCGTTTTAAGTAAGGCTTTATGGAATTTTCATAGATTTTGTTAGAAATGCACTGTACAAAGCTGGTTATTACGGGCGAACTGCGCGACGTAAACCATTCATATCAAAACCAAATAAGAAAAAAGATTAAAATTTGCTAAAGAACATCTTGATAAACCAGAATCGTTTTGGGAGAATGTTGTATTCACTGACGAATCAAAATTCAACATTTTTGGGTCGGACGGAGTAATAAAAGTGTGGAGGCGTGCCAATGCAGAGATGCAAGAAAATAACTTAATACTCGTACCTACAGTGAAACATGGTGGGGAAAACATCATGGTATGGGGGTGTATGGCCGCATCAGGCGTGTGTAATTTGGAGTTTAGAGTATACGTATCTGGATATTCTGAACAAAAATTTGCCTCCAAGCGTACAAATACTGGGTCTCAACAGCAGCCATTTTCTTTTTCAACAAGACAACGACGTCGTATCTAGTCCGTGAATGGCTCCTATATAACTGCAAGCAACTCCAAACGCCACCACAATTACCCGACATTAATCCTATAGAGCACATATGGGATTTGATAGAAAAAAGGATTCGAAAACACAATATTTTGTCCAAGGATACCTTAAAAGCCGCTATAGGAATTGAATGGGCCAAAATTACAAAGTCTGACACTAATGTGCTAGTAAAAAGCATGCATAGCCGTTTACAAGCAATAATTAAAGCTAAAGGAGGGCCCACAAAGTATTAAAATTATATTATCTTTTTTGTATAAATCAGATTTAAATTTCTTTTCGTTTTTGTAGCAAAACTTTATTGACGTTAAATCAATGGAATTTATGTTTTTGTTGTTATATTTTGTTGAGTTTATAGAAAAAAGCTACTGATTTTAAAATAAATGCATATGTTCGTTATTGGAATTGACAAAAATAATATTTTTTTTTACAAATTTTTGTGAGGAAATTAGAGATTTATTAGAGAAAATGCCTTTACACCTAAACTTAATTGATTCATTGTATATATTAACCACGTTTGCACTATCTGTGACTTGTGCTTAGGGTCGTTATGTTGGTCAAAGCGAAAGTCATCTTCAATTTGCAATTTTCGAGCGCTTTGAAGCAAATTTTTTTGCAGAACTTTTAAATACACATTTTTGTTTATAGTTTCTTCAATAAAAGTTAAATTTCCGACCCCATTTGATGACATACATATGTATGTACATGCCCACACCATAACGTTGCTGCCACCGTGTTTTGTAGTAGCACGCAAATTTTGTGGTCTAGGCTCCGTATTAGGTTCGCGCCATATAAAAGGTCCGCCATCTGGTCCAAATTAATTAATCTTAACCTCATCTGCAAAAAGTACAGTCCTCCAAAATGCTGGTGTCTTATTCAGGGCTACGCGCAAACTGCAATCTCTTAGTTCTATTTTTTGCACTTACAAACGGCTTATTACGGGCTATTCTACCATTTAAATTTGCTTCCCTTAGTACTCTTCGGACTGTTTCGGGATGGCAATTCTTTCCTAAATCTTTTTTGGCCATTTCTGTCATCTGTGAAGCCCTTGTTGTTGGATTTTTCTTCACTTGACGCACTAACCACTTACAATCTTTCTCTGTGAAAATTTTATCTGAAGCCTGTCGTCCTTTATTTACCACACGATTTTCATGTACAAAGCGTTCAACAATGTGCTGAACTGTGGATGAATTCAAATTTACTAGTTCAGCTATTTTACATTGCGACATTCCTTTTTTAAACTGCTCCAACACAAACTCTCGTTTTTCTAGGGATGTGCGCGGTCCCATGGCTAACAAATTCAAGTTTACGTAAATTTAAATATCACTTTACATCTAATTCTTTCTACAATTATCTGTAAACTAATCAAAAAATTGCATTTGTTGCCAATCACGACGAAAAATAGCAGACAGATATTCAGTAAAAAGTCTAAAATTTACGAAATGGGTCGCTATTCACTATTCTACAGTTCGCAGATTGAAGAGAAGACTTTGACTCCAGCAGGACGGTCAATTTTACAGCAAACGCTACACTCAATCTTTCACGCTCTATCTTCGAAATTTAAAATTTTATATGGCCCAACCTATAGAACAAAACAAATAAGATGTATGCATACTCAGTTTTTTCGTTTTTGCAAAACTTTAAGAAATATAGAACACTTTACTCGTACAAGAAAATTCTATCTGCATCAAAGAAGCTGTCAGTGACTGTATGTATATAGCACAAAAAAAATGCGAATTTCGTGGAAAAGTCAGGTTTAGAGTCCCGTACTACCTCGCCGGTGTCAATTGCGACTATGTTGCACTGAGCACTTTTGTAGAGTAAACAATTCTGAGAAATATGCGTCAAAGTCAAAGCGATGTCATAAAATACCTCTGATCTGTAGGAATTTAAAGGTAAAAAATCACGATTGTACTGTATTTTCTATGGAAAATTTTTACATGCCTTGGTCTTGTTCTTAATGTTAATGTTAAGGGCTAAAATTTTCAGGGAATTTTTTTAGGGTATTTCCAAGGAAATTTCGTGACGGGATTGAAAAAAATTAATATGTAGTTAAAAAAAACACTCTAATGTACATACATACTTATATAACGATTAGAGTGAGGTGATGGTAATTATTATTAACTTCAGTCACCAATCTCATTTGCAACATAATTTTGAGTATTTATTATTTTTTCATTGAAGTGACAAATTTTAAATTTTTTTAGTCTTTAGCCTTTAATAAATGATGTCATCATATAATTGTCTTCTATAACGGTTACTTATCGTAAAGCAATTCCAATTCTTTGATACCCGTTAATTTTTCATACACCAATCCCTTCCAATAAGTTTATAGAAACGAATGCAGTATTCTGGTGAAACGTAAATATTCTAGCATTTTACTTTAAATACACATACATATAACTATATGTACATACTTGCAAATGTACTAATGTAGATGTAAAATATTTCCAACAATCTAAACAGAAGTGGGTCCAATAGGCGGTTTTAGCAAATCACACCTGCTCGTGCCTTTCAAAATGTGTCAACAATGTGTCCTTATAATTTTATCCGCTCAATAAAATGTTTTGTGCTCTGTACCTTCCCAGCACACACACGCGAACATTAATTTGAAACTTTTATTTGGGTTTCGTTGATTTCAACCCTCCAATAATATTTTTCACCCTTAAGGCGAATTTCGTTCGACACAAAGAAACAACAGATACATATGTATGTATGTACATATGTATACGTATGCATGCATCCGTATATTTATATAAATATCATATATCCATATTTATATATGTATGTATGTACGTATACAATATATGGTATACAGATATACATACATTTATGCCCCTATATTCGCGAACTAGTACAAATTTGCTATAATTTTTTTATGTTTTTACTTTTGACTATTTACATGTAAACATTAAATTCTATGTACATTATGTGTACATATACTTGAATGTATGTATGTTTGGGTGAATGTTCCACAGGTCTGCTTGTCAATTCATATGCGGCCGCTTCTAAACTGTCATCACACTCGTTGATGCTAAATTTTATTCGAGTTAACGTAATTTGATTTAGCAGTTAATGTATCCCGTTAGGAAACATTTAAAAGCGTGGCTATCATAGCGCCTGTTTTGTCACCTTCCAATCGAAAGTGGTACGCACCCTAATATCTTCTACAGCATTGATTAATTGCAGCTCTAAATAAAGTCCCATATTCACTGCAGAAAAATCGATCTTATCTCAGTGATAGGCGTCCGTAGCTCAAAAATGAACACAACAAACAATAATTTTCCTCCAGGCCATTGTGTCACCCCAACACAAATCTATTTATCCATTTAACATGCGCAGACAAAGTTTAACAAATTTCGGGTGAACATGATCCCAAGCACAAAAGAAATTGAAATTAGATTTCATCGTTACACAACAATTTATATATGATAAAATAACGGAATAATATTGGATGTGGAGCAAATTGCTCAATTTTGGCTTGTTGTCCTAGACATTATTTATTATTTGTTTTGAATAGACCTTTATCGTTTTGCCGCAGCTAAGGAGTAGTATGGAGAACCAAGCCAGTAGACATTCTGCTTTAAGCTTTTCTCCAACTAATTTAGAATGCTATGATCAAAATGTAAAAATAAAAGATAAATTGACAATTCTTAGCTTATTTATGTATGTAAATGCTTTTAGGTTCATCTTGCAATACCTAATTGATGGAATTTAATATTTAGCAAGTCAACTATAGGTTAAGACATGCGTTAATTGCCAGAGAGCGCTACGTTTACCAGATATTTCTGTTGCACGTTCTTTCAACTTCTTAAGACTGGATTGACAAAACTACCAAAAATTCATGTTTACATGATACACTCATCCGTTTGTTAATAAGACTTCTGAGTTTTAAAGTGTGCATGCATTAGTTTCCTTTCTGCTTTTTTTTTTTTCAATATTACTGGGGTTTCGCTTAGTCCTGACTTCTAAGGTATTGTTACCTTTGGAGTCATTATCATTTCATGTATATTCCTCTGAAGCATAGGTCCTCTGATCTATCGAGTACCGCTGGATTAACACACAAGATCATTCATATACACATTATTCCCGATTTAGATGAATAAGCGGGATGTAGCTATGAGAGAAATGTCCTACAAATTTACTCTGGGGCTCTTCACTTATTTATGTATGTAGTTATTTTTGATTACCGAAAAGCAGATAAGAGCGATTTTAGATTGTTTGAATGGAAGCTATGGTATATGCTATAGTGCGTCGATCTGAAAAATTTCCTCAAATGACACAATTTTTCATACAAGCACTTGATTTCGATCGTTCAGTTTGTGTGGCAGCTATATGCTATAGGGGTCCGATATCAGTCGTTCCGACAAATGAGTAGAAAAGGATGCGTGCAATTTTTCAGATCGATCTCACTAACTGTGGGACTATTTCGCTTATATACAGACGGACATGCCAAAATCGACTCAGCTCGTCACGTTGATCATTCATATAAGTATGTATACATTTTATATAGTCTCTGGCTTTTGACATATTGACAAACTTCACATACCCTGTTCATGGTTTAATTATAAGCATTCGAAATTTTCCCTATTGATTTTAGCAAAATATGTATCGGTAATCGGTAACTCGGCTATAATCGCGTAAGCGGTGTCTACGCCAATTAAGAAGAAGAAGATGTATCGGTACATGAACATACTACATTGTTCAATTCTCAACTTCTTCTAATTGGAAGGCAACATATTTAATAACACACAATTTCAACTAACCGAGCATAGGGCAGAATAAATCAAAAATTTTTGTGAGAAAACGTTATTATTTATCACAGAATGTACGTCCCTAAAAATCCTATTTCTGTGGTGTATAATAATTTTTGGTCAAGCACATAGGATAGATTTAAAAGAAGAACGCTATGTGTTCTCCCATTTGAACTTGGAATCTGGCTAACTTACACTACTTTGTATCATACATATATACGAAGACAGCCATGCTCAACGAAGTCCACTAATCTCAGTTCACTAATATAACCATCTTCATAGATTTTTAGAAATTTGGAACAAAGACAATATCCATGTTCCGACGCTAATAGTGAATAAAGCATTGCGTTCTTCAGAAACTCCTTTACCCTCTCATAAAAGTAAGAATTTGAGTTCCATTATATTCCATTTGAGTTATTAATTTTTTCCTGATGCTCTTTGGAAGCTTTATTGATTTGGAATAACTTCATAAGAGTTTTTACCAAGGAGCAACATTGATGCGCCGGCGTTTCATTAGGGTGCAGGTTACTGTAGGAGACGGTTGGCCGAGAATATTTGGAATCACCACGCCGATCACACCGCATTCCACCAAATATAGCGAATACTGTGAATGCCTTTTTTGTCCAAAATAATGGAGACGCAACGTAAGCTTCTGCTGCGTTTGTGCCACATTCCGTTGTCATAAACAGTCATTGACGCTCGTCGATGATCAGACACGAATGGAGTGCACTCGCAATCGTCAACAATTAACTGCACCTTCCCGCTAACTCCCTCAGCACTTATGCATGACTGTGTGGGTTTCCGTTTCGATCAGAGCATACTCGTATGATGTGCTAATGTTTGGGAATCTTTCCTTTTTGTAATCATAACAATAACAGAAACAGCAACAGTAACGTTAGCTGCAATAATGGCAGCGCTGACAGCAGCATTCAGTATAAGTCGCAAATATGCCAGCAATGCGCGTCATATTGAAATGCATTTAATAATTTCGAGTTTCATGCGTCTGTGGCTGCGCGATTCGGTTGATTCGGTTGACTTGACCGATTTGACCACTTTGTCGGGGACAATGCCCGCGCGCAGCGATGCTCTGAATGAAGATGGAGATGGAGATGGAGATGTTCTCCACACTTGGCGAAGTTGGCGCAGTCAGCGCGTTCGCGATCCATTAGCGATGGTTACTTGTTAAGTTATGATTCAGTGACAGCGACGCTGATTGCGACATCTCGTCAAATTCAAAATGCCACTGGTTTTTGCTGCGCTTTTAATGAAAATGTCAGAGCGCCAAAACACCGTCATCTGCTTACTAGCCATTTGGCTCCTGGCTGTTGGCTGCCGACTGACTGGCCGGCTGACCAGTAACCCCTTCGCTTCGCTGGTTAACGCTGCCTTCTCAAAGCGGGCTGAAAACCGTGAAGTGCCTGACGCGAAGTTGCTCCTATCCGAGCATTTGCTGTGGTGTACGAACGTACATATATACAGGTATGTACATGTGTTCTTCTGCGGCTGGTGGTGATGATATTTTATGGTGGCTCCGCTATGGCTAAATAGTGGTCTTTGCGGTTGTTTTTGTGCCGTCTGCTGCTGTGATGATGCCGCATACCATATGCCGTATGCCGCTAGCGGCATGTGGCAAGCCTTGCCGCAGTCAGCATGACGACCACTGATATTGCTATGCAACACCGGCAGAGATCGGCAACATAGCATAGTTTTTCATACTGCTCCGCTGCCGTTCTCCTCTGTACGCCGATTCTTTGCGCTTTTACGCCTCTGTCCGCTGTCTTTGGACACCGTGTTGATGTTACGCATATTAATCAGATTGAGGACGACAATTGGTAACCGCGACCTCTCTATGGTGACAATGAGTTTTGAGTGTTGTGAGATTCGCGCAGCACGTTGCAAGCATGCTGATGCATTGGCAGGCGGAATGAAATGGTGACTCGCACTTGCGCGGCGCAGTGCATTATTCAAAATATTTTCATGCCTCCTTCGTATGATCGGAGTTCGTAAAATCTGCACACCAAGACGAAATGTGTTTAATATTAAGTCCGACAAAAACTTGAAAACCATTGTTCTGTTCATCTTTGGTTGGGCGTGGAACCTGCTCTGGGTGTTTTTTGCTAAAAAGCAGTTGAGTTCTTCATCATCTCCAGATGCAAAGGTGTTCAAAAGAAAATAGCGAAAGATGGACATGGTTCCGCAGTTTTAATTAAATCATTAACACCAATTCGAAGTTCCCAGATTTTATTGTATTCTCAAGTTCATTACTGCCAATGCTGCTTGAACACTCAACACTTGTAAGATTCTCGTTTTGTAAAATTAAATTGCTGTGTGAGCTTTTTTTGAGTTTTCCTTCTTATCATAGTTTGCTGCAATAATTTTCGGAGACCTTTATTAAAGGTTTTGTAAAATGGTAAGAAAGGGGATGTCGAAAGACCTTGTAGCATATACATATATATGGGACAGCAAACCACGCCCGGGGGGTACAAGACAGTAGGTCGGATTTAAGTTCCACACTGTCTTGGGGTTCAGGCTTTCGATGCTTCCTCCTCGTAAAAAAAAGCAAGCCACGTCATATTTTTTCCCACTCTTTCGACATATCTCTTCATTAAGGTTTGCCATTTCATCATGCAAAGATGTACGATCCAACGATTCGGAGTCAGTGGCTTCAACTTTAAGAGCGGGGTTTTCAACAAGAGCGATACAAAATTTTTTTTTAATAAAACGAAAACGGTTTGGGATATCAATGAAATTCTTTATTCCTATAAAAGTATACGTAGTGCATGAGTCACCATTGCATCTCGAAAATACTACGATTTGGTGCGGTTTATGGGCCGGCGGCGTCATTGGGCCGTACTCTTTAGTGATGATCAAGACCGGCCACGTTACTGTGAATGTGAATCGCTACCGCTCAATATTAACCGAATATTTTTGGCCAGAATTGGATAATATGGACTTGGACAGCATATGCTTGCAACAGAATGTCGCCACAAGCCCCACAGCGAATGTCACAATAGATTTATTGAAAACCAAGTTTGGTGAAGGTGTTATTTTACGAATCGTCCATTTGACGCTGTTAGACTATTTCCTCTGGGGAAGACGTCAAGTCTATGTTCTATGCCAACAAGCCAGCGACGTGTGATGCACTTCGTACAAACATCGATCGTGAAATTGCAGCAGTAGAGCCAACATTAAATATTGTTTTAAAATTGGTAAAACTTTTACCGAAACGTTTCAATTGATGAATCAAGTTTATGGCGATGATTGCCTATCCCGTAGCAGAGTGCACGAGTGGTTTCAACGTTTTCAAAGTGGTCGTGAGGACATAAATGACGATCAACATGTGGGCCAATCGAAATCAGTGATCACCGGAAATTCCATCGAAACTGTGCGTGAATTCATCAAAAATCAGCCGAAATCATCATTGAAATTCATGGAAATGGAATTGAACATCTCCAAAACATCGATTTATTGCATTTTGACCGAATATTTGGGCTTACGAAAGGTGTGTGCACGGTTTGTTCCACACAAATTGACTGACGACCAAAAATTGCTCAGAATCCAACATTCAAAGGACATCATTGTGACCAATTATTTCACCAAAAATCACATTTTAACCATTAACCACTCCCCGTATTCACCTGATATGGCACCGTGCGACTTCTTCCTTTTCGAAAAAATGCATTCGACCATGAAAGGAAACGCTTTCCTGACGCAGACGTAGAGGTCATTCCAAAGGCTTTCACCGGCATACTGGCGGCCAGCACACTCGTTCGACGTGCTTTTGGACGTGCAAAAAGCTTTAGACTATTTTGAATAAAATAAATTGATTTTGCCGAAAAAACCATTTGTTCTGTTTTTTTAAGTTCAGTTTACTTTGGAAAGCACCTTGTATACTAACCGATCAAAGTCTATTTTTTGTATGGCAACTTTTATTTATGAGGGTGTTATAGCTTCGAAATTTGCTTCTTCACACTAACGACTGTCTAGCTTATAAATCTTTAAAAAAAAGATCCATTCTTGAAGCGCATTGTTACTGGCCACGAAAAGTGGGTTGTTTGCAAGAATGTAAAGCACAGAAGATCATGGTTTAAAAAGAATGAACCAGCTCAAACTACTTCGAAGGCCGAAGTGCCAATAGTGTTGTGTGTTTGGTGGCATTTCAAAGAAATCATTTATTTTGAGCATTTCCCTACAATACCATGATTAATTCTGAAGTTTACTGGTTGGGCGAACCACTTGGACTAGTCTTTTGTCTGCAAAAGAATTAAATTGAATCAAAATGGAATGGAATAATTTGTTAAAATGTTTTACATAATAGAAAATCGAGCTTAAATTGCAATAAAAAAACGAAATTACTTAGTAAACGACCCTCTTTACCCCGTTTATTGAGAAAAAATGCATTAATTCAGAAAGTTCGATCTTTCAGACGGATAACTAGTATTAATGCATCATATATATAATATATCATATTCCCTATTCTAAATTATTTTTATTTTTAGCTAAAATACAAAACTCACCTGGGCGAGTGTCAACTAATGATTGCACAGTGGTGTGTTGATGGACTGTCAAAAATGTCAAATGAGCAGGAAGCATAATGAGTGCCATTTCACCAATTCATTATACCTCAAGTCATTTTAAGCTGAATATGCACACATACATATGTATGTACATACTAAACTGCATTTGAGAGTAGATGTGGTTTCATATATTTTTGTATTTATTGTTTTCATCACCACACATAGCATTTGCATTCACCTCACAATTCTTTGTTTATAATCGTTCGTACTCGTTTTTGTGAAATATTTTCTGAATGCGCAGCTAAATATTAATAGCTGCCCCGCCCAGGAGGATATCGCGCTTGCCTTGGCTGCCACGAGTAGTTTCGGTGCTTCCAAATGCTCACTGACTTTTCTCTGATGAGCAGTTCATTGTTTTTCCCATAACTCATTAAACTACTTGGAGAGCGAATCAACGGGCGGGAAGTGGCAAACGATTAACAACGAACACGAAACTACTAACTGTTAATGGCGATGAATGCGCCGATTGCCCCTTGTTGCTCACTTTATTAAATGAGTACGCCGATACGAGTGTGTTCACTTGGCTGCTAGGCTGCGTTAAGTTGGTTGAGTTGGTGTCGGCTTTGGCAATAAGAAACTTGACAAGACAGAGACCATTAATTAGATAAGTATCTTGAAAAATTGGCCATTTGAAATGGTTTTCGCGTAATTAGATTTACTTTTCACAACATTCTTGTAGAGCGCACGGTTCGTGCCGCCTAGCCGACACTACGATTAGATGCATACCCGGCAGGAAAACCCAAATGTTCAAAGCGAAGAAGTTCTTGCACAGCCTAGACATTATATAATATAGTCATCCGCTCATCCATCTTAGAATGTAAATAAAATTAGCAGCGTTTTTATCCGTAAGCCTATTCCATGCGTTTCCATGTGCTGAGTGTACTCTACTAATTTCAAAGCATTGGGTCAAGCCGTTTTTGAGATACGAAAGAAAAAATTTGAGAACACACCGTTCTGAGAAAGTCGGGTTTAAAGTTTCAAATTCGCTTGAACAGGTCCTACTTCTAACTACTGAATCTTTAAAACGACTTCGAATTTTTAAAAATCACTTTGCTACCGTATTCTAGGCATGTTAAGAAAGCAGTTTATGAAACGAACGATTTTTTGAGCTCATCCTGTGGAATGATCCACATAAGTAACCGAAATTGTAATCATTTCCTTACCAAATCGCACCACTTTGCAGTATTTCAGTAATCAAATCAGAAAATTTTCGAACTTAACTCCACTGTTTGCTTTCAATTGTGAAATATTCTCATATTTTATTACTCATGGTTAAGCTTGTTACTTGTATAAAGTAATGTGGAAAAAGTGCCGAAACAAAATGAATTCGTCTGTCCGTTCATACGTCTTGCTGTGAAAGCGATAACTTGGGTAAAACAAGAGAAAAAAGGTAGATCTTATTTGCTGTTGGCCCCGGCCAAGTATCCGCTAAGATTGTGCGATTTTCGTAACCTGGTCAAGGTATATCAATACAAATAGGTGAGAATGTTAATACCACAAACTCCTTTCCCATTCCTAACAACAAATTATTCCAGTTAAAGAGTGTTCAATTCTATGTGACCACTCTTTATTATTAACACATCAATTGTAAAATTGGGAGATAAGCTGATTTGTGTGGCTCTGAAAATGCATCTGTTAAAAAAATTGGAAATGTGGTGTGGCTGCGCCCACCTTTCGGCAAAATTTCATATCCCACAAACTACTTGAATGATTGTAACAAAGTTTGAAAATCTAAAACCAGGCACGCCTACTACCGATGAAACGCAATCAGCTTATTTTATATAACAGTAGATTACCGCTATTTCGCAACATGCTTTCAAAAGGAGGGGAAACTAGTTTGTATCTTCTTTTAGCTCACAAATGCCGAATATGAGAATTACCCTTTGTATAAATTTTCACCATTTATATATTGTGACACACTGAAAGGGATTGAATTGACGTTTGCTCTCTTCTAGCCTCTTTATAATGAATTAACTAGTTCAAATAGTTACGCTGACTTTAGCTAGTTCGTTTAACAACAGATTTATGAAAGAGTAAAACATACCTACATACTATATCTACCAATCTATATGTATATCAAAACTATATTCTTTCAAAGGTACTATTTGTATTTCATCAACTCAAAAAAAATTTAAATAAATATACTAATTATACTAAAGAATTGTATCGCAAACAAGCCAAGTAAGGCGATGAACTAAATAAATATATTCATATTTAGGTATGGGTAAACATAATGATTTAAAAATATAATAGAATAGAATATAAAAACACAGATATTTATATTTTTACCAATGATTCCTTCGCACAATTATTTATGAATAAATCAGCATCTTTTTGTCGCGTTCTAAAATTGTCTAGTAATGAACTAAAATGGTCAGTTGCGATTTACTATAGGGAATGTAACTGCTATTAGTCGCAGTGCCTTTGCTGTACCACCAGCCCCACATACAGGTACATAACTGGCATCAAAGCGGTGCTTGGTGGTGGCAGCCAAAGTCGGTGGCGTATTTTTGATTAATCACCACTACGCCGTATGTTTCATGTGTCGCCTATTAAGGCATTACAAGCAATAACTAACTATTTACTTTTTAGTACATAAATATATATAGATATATATGTATGTATATGGTACAAATGCGTGTGTATGGATGTGTGTCGAGCAATCAAGAATAGCGCCTCTGAACACTTTGTAGATAAGGTGAGGACTTCTCCAATCGCATTTGTTTAATGAATGTTTATATTACTTATGGCGCACATATACGTACATACATATATATTTGTTTGGATGTATTTTTATACGAACAGCAATGACAAAGTGATAATTATTATTGATTGCATGACAATTGCAATCTGGGCTGATTGTAGTCGAATATTTTATTATTTAATTGCTGCCCTAACAGATTGGATACCCATACCCTAATCATTGCCATGTAATATATTGCAAACTATCTTCTTCTTCTTTACTGGCGTAGACACCGCTTACGCGATTATAGCCGAGTCAACAACAGCGCACCAGTCGTTTCTTCTCTTCGCTACGTGGCGCCAATTGGATATTCCAAGCGAAGCCAGGTCCTTCTCCACTTGGTCCTTCCAACGGAGTGGAGGTCTTCCTCTTCCTCTGCTTTCCGCGGCCTGCACTGCGTCGAATACCTTCAGAGCTGAAGTGTTTTCATCCATCCGGACAACATGACCTAGCCAGCGTAGCCGCTGTCTTTTAATTCGCTGAACTATGTCAATGTCGCCGTATATCTCGTACAGCTCATCGTTCCATCGAATGCGATATTCGCCGTGGCCAACGCGCAAAGGACCATAAATCTTTCGCAGAACTTTTCTCTCGAAAACTCGCAACGTCGACTCATCGGTTGTTGTCATCGTCCAAGCCTCTGCACCATATAGCAGGACGGGAATTATGAGCGACTTATAGAGTTTGGTTTTTGTTCGACGAGAGAGGACTTTGCTCTTCAATTGCCTACTCAGTCCGAAGTAGCACCTGTTGGCAAGAGTAATCCTGCGTTGGATTTCCAGGCTGACATTGTTGGTGGTGTTTTCGCTGATTCCAAGATAGACGAAATTATCTACAACTTCAAAGTTATACCTGTCAACAGTGACGTGAGAGCCAAATCGCGAGTGCGACGACTGTTTGTTTGATGACAGGAGATATTTCGTCTTGTCCTCGTTCACTGCCAGACCCATTTGCGTTGCTTCCTTGTTCAGTCCGGAGAAAGCAGAACTAACGGCGCGGGTGTTGAGACCGATGATATCAATATCATCGGCATGCGCCAGCAGCTGTACACTCTTATAAAAGATTGTACTTGCTCGATTCAGTTCTGCAGCTCTAATAATTTTCTCCAGCAGCAGATTTAAAAAGTCGCACGATAGGGAGTCGCCTTGTCTGAAACCTCGTTTGGTATCGAGCGTTTGGCGCAGATTGTGGGGTCTCCTTTTTTATGGATTGGGCATAGCACACTTAAATTCCAATCGTTGGGCATGCTTTCATCCGACCATATTTTACAAAGAAGCTGATGCATGCTTATCAGTTCTTCGCCGCCGTGTTTGAATAGCTCGGCTGCCAATCCATCGGCCCCTGCCGCTTTGATGTTTTTCAGGCGGGCAACTGCTATTCGAACTTCTTCAGGGCCGGGCAATGGAACGTCTAATCCATCGTCATCGATTGGGGAATCTGGTTCGCCTTCTCCTGGCGGTGTGCGTTCACTGCCATTCAGCAGATAGGATAAGTGTTCCTTCCATAATTTAAGTATACTCTGGGCATCGGTGACTAGATCAACTTTGGGGGTTCTACAGGAGTATGCTCCGGTCTTGAAACCTTCTGTAAGCCGCCACATTTTTTCGTAGAATATTCGAGCCTTACCCCTGTCGGCCAGCTTATCAAGCTCTTCGTACTCACGGATTTCGGCCTCATTACTTTTCTGTCTGCAAATGTGTCTCGCTTCCCTCTTCAACTCTCGGTATCTATCCCATCCCGCACGTGTTGTGGTCGATCGTAACGTTGCGAGGTAGGCAGCCTGTTTTCTCTCCGCTGCGACACGGCAAACTATCTTGCTATGCTTTTTTCTCCGGACTAAGCAAATGAGACATTAAAACCTAAACCAGATGCACAAAATTTCAAAATTAATGAATGCAAAATTTATGTTTTGTTAGCTTTAGATCTTATTAGATGAGAGAAAATATTCATCATTTACAAGAAAGAGATAAAAATGTCTAACCTTAAGTTATTAGTGTAGATAGTTTCAATTAATGTGAATGCTTTGGACTTTTTAATGAATTTTAAATATTTTGACTTTTAAACTGACCTGTCTACAGAGTATCATAGTTTTGTTCATCTAACGGTTGTATGTATCACTTAAAACTAAGCGAGATAGATATCGAGTTATATTTACATGATGATCACGATGACGAGAAAAGTTGAAATCCGGGTTACTGTCTCTCTGTCTGTCTATCCGTCCGTCCGTGCAAACTGTAACATGAATACAAATACATAGAATAGGTACCTTAATGAAACTAGGTATGCAGGTCCATTAGTACAAAAAAAGTTCGAGTTCGTAGATGGGCGTAATTGGACCACTCCCACACCCATAAGTCGCCATTAACCGAAAACCTATAAAGTGCCATAACTAAGCATCTAATTAAGCTATGAAACTCATATTAGGCACAGGGGATCGCAGTAGGAAGGGGCACCTGTGAGAAATAAATTTTCAAAAAGTGGTCGTGGCCCCGTCCTCTAATAAGTTTAATGTGCATATCACCTAAACCTCTTAAGCTATAACAACCAAATTTGTTCAGCGCATAAATTGTAAAGGAATTCTTAACGACAGTGTGACAATACATGAAATTGGATAATAAGTAGCTCCTCTCACTTCGCATATAACGGTACTGTTCAAAATTACTAAAAGCGCAATAAATCAGTAACTGAATTCACCAGAGACATTAAATTCTACAGATGAGATGGTATGCGAGGGCTTTATGGGACGCAGTTTGAAAATTGGAAGATAGGCGTGACGCCGCTCACTTTTTGTTGAAATCACATACATATCTTGGGACCAGACGGACTGATTTCCACTATTTGGTACGTAGTATTCTTTTTATATTCTTATAACATCGTTTGAAAATGGATGAAATCAGACTCCTCTCACGCCTATTTGCCATATAACACAATTTATTTGATTATTTCACTTTCCACTACACAAATCAGGAAGAAATCGATATAACGGGTTAAAATTTTGCAGTAATAGCTCCTTTAAAGTATGCTTATCAAATTGTCCGAAGATATGCAATTGAAATTCAGAGAGAATCTTTTCAGGCAATAATTCCGTATATCAAAAATAGGTTGAATCGGGTGAATAATTCCCTTAGCTCCCAAATATCTAATAAAAAGATTTTCGAACTTCCGAGTGACTTTATGATATCTGTCATATATTTGAGTTATCTCAATGAAACAGAACAAGTTTTACTCATACTCGTAATATGTATTATATCTTCCTGCCTAAAATAGATACAATTGAGTGAAAATTTTACCTAGCCCCTACATATGTAACTATCAACAGGATTTTCGAACATCCAACTGACACCATATAATTGGTGATTGTAAATGAGGTACCTTAATGAAACCCAGGGAACATTTTTTTAGAACTTTTCATAATAATAGTTAATCGATTAAATCGGATGATGCTAACCCAACTCCAATATTCTACATATAATGATGTTCGTTTTTCTGACTCGTATGCCGAATTTGTCAGTCAGTGTATGAGTTATATATATATAGTATATGTATGTATATACAAAAATGTTAAGATTCCGATCCTCTGGTTCACATTTTACTTCTTCTTCTTTACTGGCGTAGACCTCGCTGCGCCATATAGCAAAAAGAGAATAATGAGTGATTTATAGAGTTTGGTTCTTTTGTGCGTGGAGAGACCACTTACCACTCAGTCCGAAGTAGCACCTGTTAGCAAGAGATATTCTGTGATGGTTTTCGATGCTGACATTGTTGTTGGTGATGATACTGGTTCCAAGATAGACGAAAGTATCTACGACTTCAACTCTATGACTGTCATGAGAACAAAGTCGCGAGTGCGACGACTGTTTGTTTGATGACAAAAGATATTTCGTCTTGCCCTCGTTTACTGCCAGACCCATATGCTTCGCTTCCTTATCCAGTCTGGAGAAGGCAGAACTAACGGCACGGTTGTTAAGGCCAATGATGTCAATATCATTAGCATACGCCAGCAGCTGTACACATCTTATAGAAGATTGTACCTTCTCGGTTTAGTTCTGCAGTTCGAATTATTTGCTCCAGAAGAAGGATGAAGAAGTCACACGAAAGAGAGTCGCCTTGTCTGAAGCCTCGTTTGGTATCGAATGGCTCAGAGAGGTCCTTCCCGATCCTGACGGAATTTGTGGTATTACTCAACGCCAGTTTACACAGTCATATTAGTTTTGCGGGGATTCCAAATTTAGACGCCGCGGCATAAAGACAGCTCCTTTTCGTGCTGTCGGAAGCAGCTTAGAAATCGACGAAGAGGTGGTGCGTGTCGATTCTCCTTTCACGGGTCTTTTCCAAGATTTTGCGCATGGTGAATACCTGGTCGGTTGTTGATTTGTCAGGTCTAAAGCCACACTGATAAGGTCCAATCAGTTTATTGACGGTTGGCTGTAATCTTTCACACAATACACTCGATAGAACCTTATACGCGATGTTGAGGAGACTTATCTCACGGTAGTTGGCGCAAATTGTGGGATCTCCCTTTTCAGGAGGGTAATTGCTATTCGAACTTCTTCATGGTCGGGCAATGGAACGTCTGCTCCATCGTCATCGATTGAGGAATCGGGTTCGCCTTCTCCTGGTGTTGTACTTTCACTGTCTTTTAGAAGTATTCCCTCCATAATTTAAGTAGGCTTTGGGCTTCGATAACTAGATCAACTTTGGAGTCAAGAATATGCTCCAATATTGAAACCTTCTGTTAGCCGTCGCATCTTTTCGTAGAATTTTCGAGCATCACCCTTGTCGGCCAGTATATCAAGCTCTTCGTAATCACACATTTAGGCCTCTCTCTTTTTTTGTCTACAAATGCGTCTCGCTTCCCTCTTCAACACTCGGTATCTATCCCATCCCATGTTGTGGTCGATTGTAACATTGCGAGGTAGGCAGTCTGTAGCATTACCATATGGGAGTAATCCTATCTGGACTTACTGCTTTAAATGGTACGAAGCTGTTAATTACGTATTCTATTTTCTTCTTGTTGACTATGAGACTGGACTGGTCTTCTCTACTTGCAGCTTGTTCTGGTTGAACATTTATGGCCAAGGGTCAGCAATCCAGAGAGGTGTGTGTTCATTAGAACCTTAGGTTTATCGCTCTTTTACATATTCTTAACATCCTATTTAGAAAGTAAATATTGTAAGAGTGAATTACCTCTGATGTTCGTACCGGAGCTTCCCCATATAATATGTCTTGCATTTGCGTCACACCGTATTAGGATGTCTTCCCATTGTTGTCCTCTGTTAGCCCCTGAGTGGTTCAGGTGGGACGTCCTTGTCGTGGGCCATATTGACTGATACCAGAAAGAAACTACTTCTTTTTTGTTCCCCCTTTACCACCAAATATATTTATATCTTTCTTGATTAGAATATAATCCCTTTGTTTACCTTTGTTTCGTTTGTAAAGTATGTTATAATTGCTTCTGTTCAGCATTTTAACGGTTTGTCTCTAACCCAGGGCTCTTGTATTATGCTGATGTCGATGCCACCATCATTCATGAGGGTTATCAGACTATCTTTAGCATTTTTCGTGTACTACAGATTTATCTATATGCATCGTAGAGGATTGGTCTGGTCTATTCTTTGATGGCGACATCTCTTAGCTGCTGGAGGTTGTCGTCGCCTCTAGAAGGTGCAACCAAATGCGACCACGCAGATGTGAGCTTCAATTTGATATCTTCGAAGGCTACGCTAATTTTAGCATCAGTACCCATTAAGAAGTCTAATGAGGCCTGGTACGCGCATACGGATTTACTAGGAGTCAAACTCCAAGTGGGGACCTGCTGGATTATCTGAATGGTGTTCGATGAGGAGGAGGACTTGTCTATGATAGACTGTTGAAGGTTGCCCCTGAAATACCTTGCCGTTGTGCTCAGCTCGCCTCCCCCTACTTTAGCTTTTTAGCAGGGTTTTCAAAGGGTTGTAGGAATGGTTCCTTTTCTGTGAACTGTTTGGCTTGCGTTAGGCGCTTTATCTCTTGGACATCAACCGAAGTACCAGCAGCCTGATCTTTGGCTATCTTCCCGAGTTGTTTGGTGCAACCAGTAATACTCTCTACCGTCTTTTGGAGGCGAAAACGCCATCATCATCGGATTCCGTTATAGGAATCTGATACGTTGTAATGTTTGTCGAAGCGTTGCCTGGTCGTCGCAGTGTCATTTGTTGTTGTTGTGTTGCTGTTATTGTTGCCATTAATGTTCGGTCCCACATGTTAGCCGGAAAGGGTCCGTCGTCCGTAGAACTGATATGCATAGCATAGCAGAGTCCATTACTATTACTTGAGCCACTCCGCCACCGCAAAGGCGACCAACGCTGAAGGGCTACTATTTTTGGGTTTTCTATACGACTTTCTAGGCGTCTAGTCACCTCATCGTCGTGTGACTTATTTGCGGAGATTAGTCAAAATTCCCAGGCGCCGTATTGCTAAAATTATGTAAAAAGAAAAAGTAATAATTCATTTCGAATCATCAAATATGTTCGAAATAAATCATAATTAAAAGCATTTCTTAAAATAAAAAAAATCTCAGGTTTTCTAATTTTGCCTCCAAGATCGAAATACATTTGTCTTGGAATTGTGAAAAGTCGCTTATTAAAATCGCGATTTTTAATTATGGTGTATAACATTAAAATACGAATATCTTCCACGTTTGCCTTTCATTTCATTTTTCGACTATTCAGACTATTGTGGTAGAGGCTGTACACTCGATTCTTCGAAAAAACAAAAAAACAATTTGTATTTAAAAAACTACTCAACCGATTTTTTTTTTAATTTATTTCATATTGTGAAAGTGATTAAACTTTTGAAGTTTCAAAAAAATTGGTTTTGCATATAGGCTCTCGTAATGTGTTTTAATTTAGCTTGCTGCCCCATTTTAATAATAAGGAATGTGTTATGTTTGGATCGTCGTTGTTGTGTGAGAATTTTTTGCGCGTATTTAGCATTTTCTTTTTATCTTTTATTTGAAATTGTATACCCTGAAGAGGGTAACACCCACAATCAAACTTCGGAGACCCTATAAAATATATACTATACTGGCACATACATATGTACAAATATGCACTATGACGAGCTGAGTCGATTTAGCCTTGTCCATCTGGCTTTATACACTTAGTTTTTGAAGTATCAATCTGAAATTTAGTACACGCCTTTTTCTTACGAAGAAGCTGCTCATTTATCGGACAACTCAAGCATATAACCGTCAATTACAAGAAAATGTTTTATATCCTTGCAACATGTTGATACAGAGTATAACAGTTTTGTTCACCTAGCGGTTGTTTGTATCATCTAAACCTAAACGAGATAGATATAGTGGGCGCGGCTCAGGGTCCTAATAAGTTTAATATATATCTAAAAGGTAAATTCCGAACCAATAAAGCTATATCACCCGAATTCGCAAAGAACAAATCTTTTCAAGCCTTCTTACGATAATGAAATATAATAACAGAAAATTGAAGGGAATCTGTTGTTAGTATATATGAATGTCAAAAATGGGCTGAACCCGGTCAATTGTTGCTTCCCTTAACCACATATACCTAATATATCGCCCAAGTTTGAGTTAAATCAATGAAAATGAGAGCGATATTTTACTAGTAACAATGTATGATGGTATGTGAGAATAATAGTATATAGAATAGATAAAATCGGGTCGATAATATCCCCGACTCGCATATTTTAATATAAAATTTTGGCAGCAGCAGAAGAAGGAATTTCCTGCACTTTGATTCTTGCAAGGACAGCATCAAAACCTCCAAATTGTACAGATCGGACCACTATATGACAGAGTTGCATTCAAACTGATCGATCAAAATCAAGTTAAAGTTGTATACACTTTTATACTTTAAAATTTGCACCTAAATTGAAGTGTACCTTAGCTTCGGAGTGCCGATGCTAACTTTTTTGAATGTTTTAATTTACTTCAACACAACTATCCGCCCATTTGTTTTATCTAATCCTCTGAAATCAAGCTGTTTCGTCAGCAGGAATATTCATAGAAACAGAAAATTTACTTTCTTCTCCATCATATGGTTAAATACGCCAACAACTTTTTGTTTTATCCTGCGCACCACCATTGGTTACAAACATTTTTTTTTGACCGATTATAGTCATGCACCTGGAACTGTGTGCCCAACTATATCCCATTGAATTCACTATAAAGAAAAAATAGTACACGAAAGTGAAGCCAAAGGAAAAATTTAAAACCTGCAATTTATACTACAATGTACTGTATGTATGGTGCATATGTATGTATGTATAAGGAAAATGGAGATATTACAGTTTTCAATTGTTGGCGGCCACATTTCAAATCAATTTAATAACCAATCTTCGTTAAATCCTTCATTTCTCATTCATTAATTAAAAGGAAGTGTTGACGCTGATCGGAAAAGAAGGAAAACGAAGGATAACGCAATTGAATATCCGACCCACAACCGACAATGTTGGTAGCTGCTTAGGAACTAAAAGCTCACCAAGCAAAAATATGCAAGCATGCAAATATGAAGGTGGAACAAATTGCCGGATCCATGTAAATACCAAACATACGTAAATGTGGTAAATTAACTACTGACGAACCTAATTCTTAAACAAACTTTCGAAAGTTTGTTGCTGCTATGTTACAAATCTTAATTCGCCTTCGAAAATAGTAATAAGAAAGTCGAAAAACGTCCTTTCGCCAGTACCTAAGATGGAGAGAAGAAAAGAAACCAGAGAAAAGGACCAATATCTTTTCATGTTAGCTCTTGAAAAAATTACTGACTATAGTGAAATAACGGTTTCCTTAATTTGAAATCGCTGTTTGAGATTTATTGAGTTGAATTATTTTCAAGTAATAACAAAACTTCAAAGTCATAGTCAGAGACTCCCTACGTTTGCTTTGTGTCCACGATATTTATACTAACATCAACCTAATTAATATACATGTGAAACAAATTTAAGGAAGAACCTTTTAATGCAATGCTTATGAAGACCTTTATGCCTAATTTCACTGAAATATTACACATTTTGAACAACTGAAACGGGCTAAAAACATATATTTGGTAGTCGAAAAAGTCTTTTCGTATTTCGAATCAAACTTCAATTTATTTTTTCTATATTTATAGAATAATAAATAAACAAATATGTACCATTTTGGTCGACCACTTTTTGCCATTTTTCCGCTAGCGACATTATTCCATCAGTATAAATCGAAATTTCAAAATTTCCAAAATGGAAGCGAGCGAATCATTGTTGTGCTGTATCGTCTCCGTAAACTTCACAAATTTCATTGGTGGCTAGCGTGGCATTTTCCCTTTTTTATACAAAAATTTCAAAATATAGCGAATTTCTTCATTATTTTCACTCATTTTTGAACAGATGTAATTTTTTTTCAACTTCCCCGAATTTAATTTTTTACCAAAGTACCCCAAGTTTCATAAATCAAAATCATCCATAGGCTGTGAGGTACAAATGTTTAGTATCAGGGGCTTAAAAAGTTATAGTCCGACTATGACATTTTGTTATTTTAAACTGCAATCGAATAATGTTAGGATAATGTGACTCATTAAATTTGAAATTGGATATAGGATTTCTTCTAAAAGTTGGCAATAATTCGCCAAATTTTTCAATTTGTATACCGATTTCTATCAAGCTCTTTCGTACATCAAATATGTGTACCCATCATTCATCCATACTTCTTAACTTTTACTCAAGTTATCGCTGGCACGGACTGCCAGGCAGGCACTTGGAAGTCAATCAAGAAGCCTTGCCAACCTGACCATTTATAAATATTTAACCCTCTATATTGCTCGTTTAGCTTTAGGTGTTAAAAGCAACTGTTAATTGAACAAACATATTCTGCTTTGCATCAAAATAATTCGAAAGATTTTCGAAATCATAACTTTTCAAACCATTAGATAGCGGATATGTACTCCCCAGTGCCAATGGCTGACTTTTTACAGAAAATATCCGTCAGTATCTTAATCTTTTTCTGATAATAGTAAGTCTGTATGTCAAAAATGGTTTGAATTGGGTCAGGCCTTCCCCGACACTTAATCACAAGATTTAGGCTGTTGACATTTCTCTAATCTACTAGATTTAACAAGATTTTGCCACACAAAAATGACATTTGTTGATCTCGTCACGGAGGTGAAATTAGAAAATAAAAAGTAAAAAAATTAAGAAAATATCAAATAAATATAATGTAGAGTGAGACTGACGAAGCCGATCTAATACCGTTGTGTCGAAAAAAATACCACAGCTTCGATTGGCTAGTCAAAAACAGATTTTTTATAAATCTCCAACGACAGTGTGAACAGTCTAGATTAGTAAATACATTAAAGTTAATATAATAATTTTAAATGTTTAGTCGGAATATGTTATAATAAAAATATTTCAAACTTCCGGTTGACTTTGTACCCCATATATCGGCCAAAAGGTGAGTTATCTTGCATATCACATATATGTATAGGCCACAAGAGTAGTATTCAATGGCTATATCTCTACATTGTCTTTTATCGGAAACAACTAAATCTCTATTTTCCAAGTACAAGAGTTTCTCATCTTTTAAGTCCATAAAGTCTGCTAATCGTCAATGCTTGACTTCAATTTCATTTCACATTGCATCGCACATAATTCCATTAATATTTATATGAAAGAGTCGACGACAAAGAACAAGTCAGGAATGACAGTATGTTAAAATAGAAAAATCAAAAATAATTAATTGGAATCGCTCTGCGAAAGGGTTTCTTCGAAGAAACATCAATTGAAATTCGACTTCGAGTATGAATATGTAACTTTTCACAAATACTACTATAAGTAAGAACAGTAAGAAGCATCGAAACCTAACCAAATCGCAATATAACAACACCAGTATTTAAAAAGTCACTTTTCGCGTGTCACTTTGATCAAAGGATCGAAAAAATCCAGATAAAGTCAATGTGGAGGTATACGAGATGAATCTTTTTCAAAACAGCATAGATAATATATGCATATGCAATTTATTACTTTCCCAGTCTAAATGAAAATGGTAAAAATGAAGATATCGTATCTCGGTGAAACAGAGTACAAGGATACAATCAATGACAATGTCAGATAACCTATATATTACCACCAGCAAGCCTTCTGTAGTTCATATATAGTACATACATATGTACATGTACCCAATATGAAGCTATTCATTTATAATATCTATTAGGGTAAAAATTTGGGCATAACAACATAATCTGCGTACCTACGGTTGAAATTAAATACAATGAAACCTCCAACAACCAGACCACAATTTTCGTCCGCTTATAGAAGTGCACGAAGAAAAATTTCACTAAAATATATACTCACACTTCTTAAAGAACTCCTTGATTCTATTTCTTATAAAACTATTTTCAATATAACTTTACAAAGGCGTACTGGAATTCAGTAACGTCATCAAAAAATTATTTAATTTGATACATACATACCATACATACATATGTATGTATATATATACTTCAATTAGGTCTTTGGTCTCTCTATCAGACAATTTCTCAGTAATATTCTCCTCAGTGCCAGTGACATTACCACTTTGACTAAGTATACTCTAGGTAGACAAAGAATATCCGTTTGAACGCGAGCTAAAGTGAGAAAAGCGAAAAATCCCCTCCAAAGGGTTGTGCGCTAGCTTTCGGACCCGACACGTAAAAAACGTCTCCAATGAACAATCATAAACAGCCTTGGATGACAGAGCCCCCTTTTGATGATGACCATGGTAAACGAAATATGAATTACGATTTAAGGGCATGCACTAGGAATGTGTGGTCCCTTGGAAAGAAGCCGCTGCCCATCTGGTTGATGTCTTCCTGAAAATAAAGGCTGACATCACCGCTGTCTAAGAAGCTGTAACTTGAGTAAAAACTAAGATATCTTGATGAAATTTGGTATGCAGGCTTCTTTGTACAAAAAAAGTTCGAGTTCGTAGATGGGAGTAATCGGACCACTACCACGCCCACAAATCGCCAATAACCGAAAACCGATAAAGGGCCATAACTAAGCATTAAATTAATATATAAAACTCATATTTAACACAGAGGATTGTAGTAGCGCGCTCTAATAAGTTTAATGTATATATCTCCTCAACCATCTAAGCTACGACAACCAAATTTGCTCAGCCCAAATATTATTAGAAGAAGTGTGAAAATAGACGAAATCGGATGAAACCCCCGTTCACTTACCATTTAACGGTACTGTTCAAAACTACTAAACACAGAGACGAAAAAGTTTGCCACCGGGATGATATGACAAGGCTTCATTGGGACTGGGGTAAAAATTGGACGATGGGAGTGGCACCGCCCACTTTTTAGTGAAATCCCATATCTCGCGACGCGACTAATCGATTTCGAAAAAATTTAGTCGGTAACATTTTTTTCATATTCTTGTATCGCGGTGGGAAAATGGATGAAATCTTACTATAACCATCGGACTACTTCCCATATAACACAATTTTAAATTCCACTTGATTCTTTCACTTTCCATCACACAAAATCAAAAAGGAATTAATATAACGAGATAAAACTTTTAGACCCCGGTACCTATAGTTAACTTTTGATCGAAAATGTCGGCAATTAAGGGATAATTCTTCTCTTATAATGGTATGTCTGAATGTTGAAAATGAATTGAATCCGACCAATACTTCCCTTAGCCCCATATGCCTAATATAAATATCTTCAAATTTCCGATTGACTGTTCTGCATATATCGGCCGATATGTGAGTTATCTCAATGAAAATAAGAGAGGGAGTTTTATTCATAACAGTGTATTTTTGTGCTTAAAATAGATAAATTTAATTAAAGTATTTCCCCGGCTTTGATTCTTGCAAGTTGCAAGAGTATAAAATGTTCGGTTTCACTCGAACAAGCCCCTTCTTTATTTGTTTTTTCACTATTTGTTCGTAAAACTGTGTACTTATTTTTTTTCAAATTTATCTTTTAAGTATTTTAATTAATTTTTTATAATCTGCTTGTAAACTTTCGATCGACTGACACGCTCAACTTCGCTTCGAATAATGAGTCATAACATGATTGATCATAATCATGATCATCAAATTGATCAATAAGATGTATTGTGTGTATTTTAAGAGGTTTTTGTGTATTTGACTTTTTAAACGATGTCAAACATAGAAGTTGCTTATAAGCAACTTTGAGGCTGAAAGGCTTAAGGGACTATCCATAAATTACGTGACACCTTGAAGGGGGGGGAGGGTATCATTCAGAAGTGACATTGTGTGACAAGGGGCGGGGGGGTCAAAAGCTAATTCAAAATGTGACAACCTATGATAGGGAGGGGAGAGGGGTTAAAAAGTCCTTAAATTCGTGTGACGTAACTTATGGATGTCCCCTAATATACATTGTTCAGGATACAAAAATACATACCAAGAAGTTTCTAATGATATTTTCGCGTTCGAAGCGTATTTATGTATATTTAAATCAACTAAGAGTTAAAATTGGGACTAAACATACATACATATAATAACTAAATACATAAATGGATGAAACCCATATCACTGTGATCAAATTGAAAGGTGAATTTTTTCCATTTCATTTCCTTCAAAGTAATCCCCATCACGTCTTCTTCGATTCAGCTTTTATGTCCTCAGTTGTATCAAAACGGTGTCTTCGGAGTGGTCATGTGAATTTGCAAAATAGCCAGAAGTTACACAAAAGTAAAGGCGAATGCTGTGCTGTGGTTGCGATATTAGTTTAAAATATGGCGAAATGATCCCGAAAAACAAGCATAGCTGTCGCTAACAGTACTACCAACTTACAGAAAAAAATTACCAATGGGGAAAACAAGCGAAGTGTAAATTAAAAATTCACCTTTCAATTTGATCACAGTAGTACATATTTACATTTGAAATAAATATAAACGAGGCTACTCACACAGGGATTGGATCATTGAACAGATTTCTGTTGAATCTAACTTTAGTTAAATACAATTGCTATTTAGAGGAGAGTTGAAATTCGAGAAACTTTCTAATTCAACAAGCACACTACTTACTTATTTACTTATTGATAAATGGTAGGTAACACATTTCTGAACAAAGTTTCCATTATGAATATTTATTTGTGCGTTTGTACGTTTCTACGAGATCCATTATGTCGTAATGTGGAATTGTTCGGGCAGAGGTGGCCTGTAATTTGAACTCATTTTCTGCGCTCAGCCGGCAGCCGGCTGCCTGCAGCGGTTTTCTTCTCAACAATTATCCATTGTGAGTTGGCATTGTTGTGTTAATGAAATAACGTTCCTCTTCTTTGCCCTCCTATTCCGATTCCAATATGTCACATTAGTAACTTGACTACGATGGCGACTCAATTTGCAGTCGCAACAGTTACTGATTTTTTAATTCTATTAAATGACAAAAGACACTTTTACCTTTACGAAAAGCATACCACATACACACACACTTATGAAACATATACATATACATATGTATAAAATATATGTATATGTATGCAACCATTTGGAAAACGAAACTTTTGTATTACGCGGACAAAGTGGAAAATCAGTGGTGGATTATTGCCACAACTCCGGTTGTGGAACTCCATATTGAATTTTTCGCAGTAATATGAATGGTTGAATAACGAGGGGAGTGGTTAAATCTGCGTCAAGGCAATGTGGTTCGTCTCAATGGAAACGTGTCATGTACGCATATGACGTGTTAAGCACTAGCCCAATTTGGACTCGCTTATACATATGTATCATATGCATATATATGTACATACATATGTATGTATGTACTTATAGACATGTTGAATTCAAAGCATCCGGCGGATTGACAAGCCATCCTCACTGAAGTGCTTGCTTCTGCCGCGCCCATTCAACTTACAATCAATTACACCTATGTATGTACGAATGCATACATGTAGAAATACGAACCTTGATAGCAGAATGTTGCCACATTTGTTGAAATTACTGTAGGCTACAACTAGGATTGAGCATATCTAAAGACCGAGTGCTACTAGGTTTTGCTTTTAAGTTGAAGTTTGTTCCTGTTTTTCCTACTTTGCATGAATCAAGGTCGC
The DNA here is from genome assembly GCF_023373825.1 of Bactrocera dorsalis. NCBI lineage: Eukaryota > Metazoa > Arthropoda > Insecta > Diptera > Tephritidae > Bactrocera > Bactrocera dorsalis. The sequence goes on from NC_064305.1 coordinate 52,978,753, forward strand.
AGAAGTCTGTTTGTGGTTCCCGTAGAAGTTTTTCCCTGATCTGAAAAAGTTTCATTAAAAAATTAAGCTGGCAATCGCAACTCTTCAATCTTACATTTACATTTGTATAGCATAAATTCAGGAGCTGAATCCTTTCAAAAAGTATGGCAAGTATGTTATTTAATACAATACATGCGTATTACGTATGGTCCTTTATCAAGCCCCGTTCAATTGTGTAAATTTTCGCAACTGTAACTGTATATTATTATACCCATGGCGAGAAGTCAATCTCAAGTGCATGGCCTCGTTGACAAAGACTAACGTCACTTACAACCATGTGCAATTATTGGGGGATGTAGCAAATAAAATATCACTGGTACAAGCTCATGTAAAATAATAACTGTATAAATACATACCATGTCAATGCATGTATTTAGGGTGGAGCTTTATGAAAGAACTTATGCTTTCTGTAAATAAATACATACCTAATAACAAGCCTAGATCTTTATAAGCAAGCGCCGAAAACTTCGTAAACTTCTTCATTCGATGATTTTGCATGTATTATATTATTTTACCGAGAGAGTGAGCAGAAATTTCAGCAGACCTCTTGGCATGTCTCAAATAATATCTATTCTATATTTTCAAAACAGTAAAAGTTATACACAGGTGTTTCTTCAAAAATATGATCTAAGATTTTAACAGCAATTGTAATTCCGATGATAACCTAAGCGTAAAGTACAGCATGATTTTTCAGCGGCACCGAAGCTGTCATACCCTTCACAGGTATATTTTTATAGAATACAAGAGTATAAAAAGATGTTTAGCTTAATTTTGACCGGTCAGTTCGGTCAGGACAGCTATATGAAATGGTCAATACAGGTACATACATATGTATGTATGTATATGAAATAGTGGTCCGATCTGAACAATTTATTCAGATGCGTTGACTAATAATCTGTGCCAAATTTTATGAAGATCCCTTGTCAAATTAAAAAATGTTCCATACAAAGTCTTGAGTTTGATCGTTTGAATTGTAAGGCTGTATGCTATAGTTGTCCGATATTTGACGAGCATTTCCAAAAGGGAGTTCATTGATTGATAAGTAGCAGTACAGTATGTTTGATTAATATTCTGTCTTAATTATATACTCTTTTCCACTTCTTTATAGGTGAACCGTCGGAAGTAAGAGCTTGCGCTCACAACGAATATTTTGAAAGTAGAAATCTTCGAACCAAAGATACTAGCTTGTCGACATAGCGTTGAAAAAGCATTGAATGCATTGATCTAACCTAATGCACAATAATAAATACATATACATACATACATATATATATGTATAGATGTTGACTTGCATGTACATATGTCAGCGCTCCAGCTGCGTAAAGTGTCATTTAATAATCATATTTGTATGTACGCATATCCTATGTACATATACATATGTGTTTGTAATGGTAGAAAATGTGGCAGAGTTACAGAAGCTAACGGTGACACCGCCACCGAACAACCAACCCCATGTGAATTACATGAATTCGCCATCCATTCATTGGAACCGTTCGTTCTTTATTCGTTCATTGAATCACAGCTTTATGTGTTTAAGAGCGTTAGCCTACCAGAGCACAGAACCCTTGGCAGATGAAAAGTAATAATGGCGCAATAATAACTGATTTCTTCCCAATTGAATTCGTTAGCGAAAAAATCGCAAATGTCGCATTTGATGACGGACAATTATGCATGTCTGCTGATTGTCGGTGTTGTTGTACGTGAGCATGATTAATTGGTGGATACAATAGCCCCAATATACATATGTAGGGGCCATCGGAAAATGTCGCTACTTAGACTTGCAAATATAATACATACACACATATATACATATATGGTGATTGATTTCCGCGAAATTTAAATCTTCAATTTGTATTGGGCATTATTGCCCACTGTTGCCCTTAAAATAAATTATAGCTCAGAGTCCAATTTATTGCGGGCATGCTATTTCACCAAAATATAGACATACTAATGAATGTTCTACTCGGCTTGCACTCCTACTCTCTGAAAGCACAACACCTCGGTATAAGGGACGTCATTTCAAGCACGCTCTACAAGAGTATACTCGGGTCTTTAAACTTTGGTTAGTCGCCGCATCTTTTCGTAAAACTTTCGAGCATTACCTTTGTCGACCATCTTGTCAAGCGCTTCATATTCATGCATTTCGGCATCTCTCTTTTTCTGTCTGCAGATGCGTCTTGCTTCCCTCTTCAACTCTCGGTATCTATCCCATCCCGCACATGTTGTGGTCGATCGTAACCTTGCGAGGTAGGCAGCCTGTTTTCTCGCCGCTGCAACACGGCACTCCTCGTCGTACCAGCTGTTCTTTTGCATTTTCCGAAAACCAATGGTTTCGATTGCACCTGTACGTAAGGAGCTTGAAATACCGTTCCACAGTTCCCTTATACCGAGTTGTTGACGAGTGCTCTCATAGACTGCAAGTCGAATTGAAAATCGTTCGGCTATCTGTTGTGATTGCAGCTTCTCGACGTCGAACCTTCCTTGTGTTTGTTGGCGTGCGTTTTTTGCTGCACAGAGGCGGGTGCGAATCTTGGCTGCAACGAGATAGTGGTCCGAGTACATGTTAGGACCTCGGAGCGCACGCACATCTAAAACACTGGAGACGTGTCTTCCATCTACCACAACATGATCGATCTGGTTGGTGGTTTTTCGATCCGGAGACTACCAGTTAGCTTGATGAATCTTCTTATGCTGGAATTTAGTACTACAGATAACCATATTTCGGGCCCCGGCGAAGTCAATCAGCCATTTGGCGATGTTTCCTCGTGGAGGCTGAATTTGCTGACCGTAGCGCCAAAGATACTTTCTTTGTCCACCCTAGCATTAAAGTCGCCAAGCACGATTTTAACATCGTGGCGGGGGCAGCTCTCATAGGTGTGCTCCAAGCGCTCATAGAAGGCATAGCGATATGTTGAAGAACATCGCTTTGATGCGGATTGTGGCTAGACGTTCATTCACCGCAGTGAATGATAGTACTCTCTCTCCCACCACGAATCCAACACCAAACTTGCGCTCCTTTATATGGCCACTGTAGTAAATGTCACAAGGACCTACTCGTCTCTGTCCTTGTCCCGTCCATCGCATTTCTTGGATGGCGGTGATGTCAGCCTTTATCTTCACGAAGACATCTACCAGCTGGGCAGCGGCACATTCCCAATTAAGGGACCGGACATTCCAGGTGCATGCCCTTAAATCATAGTCCTTATTTCGTTTGCCATGGTCGTCATCAAAAGGCGGGTCTCTCATCCGAGGCTGTTTTTTCCTTTTCATTGGGGGAGTTTTTTACGTGGCGGGTCCCAAACCCAGCGCACAACCCTATGCAGGGGATGTTTCGCCTTCAAACGGATGTTTTTAAGCTACCCAGAGGATACTTATTCAAAGACCGGAAGTCGTGAGCTGCTTGGGTCATATGTAAAAGAATCATTTCTGGCCACTCCCAAGTGAATGGCGATCAGAGAACTTTCCTCACTTGCGTGAACTTCTACACTTGACTCCATTATTATAAATATAAAAAAAAAATATGTTGAAATTTGATTAGAAATACGAAAAGTCTTTTTCGACTACCCAATATTAGTTCGAATATATAGGAATATTTTGGAAGCATTGCACACAGCAGTGCAATATTAAACCGGAAACAATGAAGTATGTATGTGCGTACAATTTCAAACTGATGCTTCCTCAAAAAGAATACAATTTCTAAATATTGGGAATGCAGTTCTATTATACAAACGCAACCAAATACGCAGCGCAATGAATCATAACTGGTTCAGTAATCAGTCGATGAATATTACATCACGTGCTTCCCAAACGACTGATGCTATAACCTTTCCAGCCGACCTTTTCGACTTTTCACGCTTGAGGACTGGATCATCATGTGCAGTCCACTAGGCTGATTATCGATTGGACTCCAGTGTGAATTGATGGAGCCATGCCAGTTGACCTTTTCGTCTTTCCACGATTGAGAACCGGTTCATCATGTACAATCCACTAGGCTGACTGTCGATTGGACTCCCGATAGAGCCGTGTTTCTATTGTAATACATCGACACAAAAACTCGGTTTTATTATATAATATATAAAGAGCACTCAAAACCTCCTCAGAATCAGTAATTCATTATTTTTGTTGGCTTATGAACTTGCGTGGACCCATTTTCCACAGAGCTTTCGCCTCTTTATGACGTCCACTGTCTTTATTGTCCTCGGTGCACATTTCGCCTCTTTCAAACTCCCAACCAGTGCCGGATTAACCACGTAGCAAGAGTAGCAAATGCTACGAGCCCCGCGCTCCAACTGACCGTAGTTAAAAAAATATCAATTTAGATGGAGTGTAAAATATCCTTGCATGATTTAAACGCGACGCACTTAGGCTATGCTTTACTTCCATCTTCCACCTGAAAATTTAAAACTCGATTTTACGAACTTCTCGATTTTTCGTAAACTTCTCGATTTTACGAACTTCTTAACTTTAATGCTCTAATGTTTAAATATAAATATTACGAGTATAATCGATATATTCAAATTAGTATCTATGCAAGGTACATTTCTACCCTTCAAGCGTCCAGATTTTTATTTTTTATTAATATCCATTAATTTTTATATCAAAATAAAGTTAAATTTCTGCCGAATACCGCTATTGTGAATTTTTATTAATTAAATAAATATTTTCATAAAATAAAATAAAAAGAAAATCATTATCGAATATCTCTAGATTTTGTATGCTTCATGGCCGTCAAAAGAAACTAAGTATATTTATTAAATTTTTACAATATCCAATTTTGAAACGGATATCGGCCACTAGGTGGTCAGCCCGAGCTGATGCTACGAAGGCACTTTTATGTGGTTTATCCCTATTGAGCAACTATTGGAAGACACTTTCAATAACGTGGATCATAAAGGGGAGTGCCGTAATAAAACTTACTTTCAACGTTGAATAAATTAGAAACGGATTAATGACAATTACGTGTACCGAAGTCCTAGAACGCTCGCCCTTTATGAATCATTATATGGCTACGTCCAAGCAATGCGATCCACTTTTTCAGATATTGAGGCAAGAGCCAAAGATCTGACATACCGTGAAGAATATCAGCAACAGACATCACTACGAATCAAGCGAAATACAAAGTACGGTCATTTCAGCGGCTCTACTACTCTCGACGACTTTGTTGAAAATTAAACACCTGGACAACGTTTCGAATTTGAGGTGTTTATTGTCATTATTGATAACGTACTGTCTGCTTTAACTAAACATATGAAAGCATATAATAAAATTACTAGTTCTTTTGAAGTATTTCGACAGCTAAAATCTCGTACAACAAGAGATTTTGGAAAAATCTTCTAGTATGGTCAGTGCTTACGAAGATGATTTGGAGAACAGCCTAGGCGGCGAATTAGTGCAGTTCGCAGAGCTACTGAAAACAGATGTGGCTACTGTTATTGACAGCAAGAAACAGGAGCCTCTGGAACAGCAATATTATAAACTTTTATTAAATAATTCTTTAGAATCGTGTGACCCAAACTTAGAAATTGCTTTACGAATTTACTAACATATCTTTCATGATCACTAACTGCAGTGGCGAAAGTTCTTTTTCAATTAAAACGTATTAAAAATGAATTAAGGAACACGATGGGCAAAGAACGTCTTAATCATCTCACTTTGTTGAATATAGTGCATGAATTGCTTAAAGAAGTCGAAAGTATTATCTCTAGATTTGTCTATAATAAATCCAGAAAAGTTTATTTGTAACATTTTTGTTTAATTTAGTACCCTAAACTGCTACAGGCCCCGCTCTAGTTTAATCCGGCACTGGTCCCAACCAATATTCCGGAGCATCTGACAAGTTACAGTCAATTTGTATGGCCATGCAATGTGCTGATGGAAGACACTTCCTCCTATTGGCCAAAGTTTGCCGCTAACTTAAGGTCTAATTGTTTTGGTCATAGTTGATTGATCGCTGCCAAACCCACCGAAAGCCTAACAAAATCATCCTGACCGTTAATCCTGGCTGGTTCCTGTTTACGCTGGTTCAACGCGATTGGACCACCACCGTTCTTCTACTGAAGAAATGCACCATGAAGTTGTCCACGAATATTTATTAGCGCTTATAATACCATTGAGTATACGATTTAATTGAGTTTTTTTTTTTGGAATTATTGTTAATAAGGTTTCAATTTTAATAATTGTGGTAAGCCGCATATTCTAACAACCACTGGATATATAAATATAGCTGGGTAATTATTTATAATTGTTTTTCTACTAGAAACTTAACCTTATCAACCCATGTCCCCTTGCAAGAATTTATTTTATTAGGCTGTTCTAGAGTTAATATTCCACAAAATCTGTAATTAACCAATATTTGTCATACTAGGCTTTGACAGTTTTTAAGCCAGTTAAATTTATCTGTTTGAACTGTGCCTAACATTAATAGTTCTTCTAATTATAAATTGCTTCCTTCATAGCTCAATTATCTGAATGTGTTCGCTGAGGTTTATATTGATTTAATAAGATAATTCCAAGTTAATTTTGGTCACTATTTTTCGATTTATTTAATGACGCTTGCACTGCAAACATTTCTGCAAATAAGAAAGATTTTATGGAACTAGAATAAGCATGCGCGCACCAGCCTTTAAATGTTACCAGAAATTGATACAGAAAATGTGTTGTATTAAGGTATAATACAGCGTACATACACACATCCATACAGTTGGCAAAAGTACAAGCGCTATATGCTACCAAAACATAAAAAGACGCGTTCGTTTCGGCGGGCGTTAGCTATCAGTGGATCAAAACTTTGAAGTGCTAACCATCTGCTACGCGACAACAGACGCCTCAGAAAATAGCAACCAGCTATCAACATAGCCATCTACAAATACAACACTTATTTGTATTATTTGTTTGTGTATAATGATAAGTGAGTTGGGCAATTGCCACTCAGTTCCATGAGCACAAGAGTTATCTCACTCACTCCTGAATTAAGTCCATAAGCGAGAGGAGCGCCGAGTCGAAGGAATCAGTTTGATTGAGTGGATTGGGCGTTGCTTAGCTGAACACACCCCTTTCACCAATTGCGGCAATAGCCATATCTTATATACATATATGCAAGTTGCATGTGTGTGTGCGAGGACGTTCACTGACACAACAGATACAATCAATTAGATACATATGTTTATTTATATATACTAACAAATATATCTGGGTATCCGCATGTGGATACAACAATAAATATGGCCTTTCAATATGATGCTTGTTTGTAAGTTCGTTGGTATGTAATTTGTAAATACCGTTAGTACATGCAAAACTGCATACATACATTAACCTACATACAGTTATGGACAGAGAAATGGCACACTTCTAAAATAAATTAATCATATCAATTATTAGTTTGGGAAAAATTTAGAATACTGTCTCAATGATTTCGGGAATAATTTCTCTATTATTTTATTAAATATGTGCATCGCAATAATTTCCTACGTTAGTGTATGTATACTTACTTTTTTGTTGTTACTTCTTACAATCACATTCTAACGAAATTTGATTGGACAAAGAAATAGAACACATTTGGTTAGTGTAAAAATACTCATTAGATATTAATTGACAGTCGAGGAAAAAAAGACATTGTTTTAACTATCGCCGTTAAATAAAATTTAAATACTTAAAAAACTGCTAGAAATTTGCATTGTCCTCTGAAAAAAAGAAGAATGATTTCTGACCTACAAAAAAGTCAAAACTTCAACTCAGATTGCCAAAATTATGAATTGTTTGAGAAAAATGCATGTAAAACAACGAAACATGCTGATAGCCATCATCAGAAAAATCAAGGCTGATACTTTTAAGCCTTCTCGGGAATTATGGCTTGAACGAAGGCGTCTCAATTATCCTCAATTTTTTGGACGAAACATTTAGAAAAAGACGTACATTTTTGGGAAAAAGTATTTTGGAGCGATGAAACAAAGGTGAATCGTATTGGATCAGATAGCAAACCATTTGTTCGTCCCCATATGTCAGGCATATAACTCCAGATGCACAACAAAAATCCTTAAGCACGGCGGAAGTATAGTAGCATGATCTGGGGAGCACTTTCCCGGTATGACGTTGAAACATTGATGAGGATTGATGGCAAGATGCTCCAATTTTCATACATTAGAATTCTCAAAAATTCTATGGAATCATTCGCGTTCGAATCGATGCCTGTGAAGCAGTTTTTTATGAGTGACAATAAGCCGAAGCACGCAGCTTAAAATGTGAAGATTTAGCTCACTGCAGAAAGTATTGGCGTCCTGACTGGTCAGCGCAAAGTTTCGATGTAAGCCCACTTAAATTTTATATAACTATTTTAATCCATTTTGTTTCATGTTTATATTAATAATAAACGTCGTCTTAATTCACGATCAAAGTGTGCTATTTCTCTGTCCATGACTGTATATGCACGACTTTGTACACTCTTGCAGCAATGCTGCTGTTGACATTTTGAATAAATTTTAATTGAATTCACACAATGAAACTGTTTACTTAACTTGCCACTTTGTGCAATGAGCTTGTGATCCACGTATTCCAATGTGATGTTATGTGAATATACATTGTATGTACATACATACATAAGTATATTTTTAATGTGCTTCGTTTTATATACATGCACATACATATGTATGTATCAACTGACAACCACGAAATATTTGTTATTGTATACATACATACAGATACGCTTAAATGCATGTAACGATGACAACGAGCTTAATAGAACCACACGGCAAAAATAACAAGTATCTAACTATTGTCCATGAATAGTGCGGATTCACAAGTGAATGTGGACATGAATAAATAATTGAAATCACAATTACAAAAATAAATACAAAAAGGTAAATTGAAATATCATGCGGATACGAATTTAAAGTATCTTATACTATGTTCAGACCGACACTTAATCACACGATTTCGGCTGTTGAATGGATTATCCCACTAATCTTAAAAATTTATCAAGATTTCGCCATACAAAAATGACAGTTCCAAATCACTTCATTGAAATGATTTGAAACTGATCCACGCTAAATCTGTCCGTGCGACTCTGATTTTGCGCAATATACTTGTCAGCACTGGAAAACTGTTACATTATCACAGCTGATTTAGACACTACAAAGGGAAAAAAATGTAAACAAACAAATTTTTTTTAAAGCAATGAATCTAATTTCACCTGAAAATCGACCAAGCAAATGAAAAAATGCATCCATTATTTCTATTATATGGAAAATATTAAAAAAAGACGGCTTTTATTTCAAAATACTATATGACAATCTTTTCTTTTGATAAATATTAAGCGATGTGAATTCATGAATGACAATAACAGCTGTTTTTTGATCTTTCTAACGGCAGTGAGAACACTGTTGGATTATGAAATGCTTAAATGTAATCTAATCTTTGAAATTTTCGGTCTGAACATAGTATAAGTGCGATTAGCCCGTTCGCTGGTTACATCGAATTTAGGAACTCGCGAAAGTCAATGTCACACAGCCATATACTGAAGTAGATATATGTACCTGTAGCATATACTCTTGTCAGAAGTCCAACTCAGCAGACCGAATCTCAGAGAATTCATCTCGAAATGTGGAATTGTGGTTGATATTATTGATAAATAAAAAAACGTCAATGTGGAATTCTATATTTTATATTGATATTGCTCTTCAAATCGAAGCCTTTTAAATTGTTGAGCACTTGTGGAATTGTCTACAAATCAACTGCAACTGACCCGAAAAAATTATTCATTTGCATGTTCAGTGCCAAATACACGCAGTTAACAGGCTCCTGTGATTAGCAGTCTTCACTCCAAAGTCGTTTTCCACCAAGCTGTGATTGACATCTAAAGTCTTGAGTTAAGACGCATTTAATTTTTGTAAGTTGTAATTTAAGTTTTGAAAAACATTAAAACCCAGTTTGAAATATTTGAACAGTTCTGATTTTTGTAATCCTTAAGAATTACTTGGTACGATTGTTATCAGTAGCCAAGTCTTTCACTAATTTCATTCAACGAATAAAATATATGTATATAGTACATATATATATAAACGTAAATGTTCATTATATCTTACTGAAATGTTAAATATGAATACCACAGTCAAACGTCTCTGATACTAACTTTTGCACAACGAAAGATTCTTTGTAACGAATAAATTTCAGTAACATCGCAATTGCTTTCAATTTTGAATAGGTATTTCTCTCATTATAGCTTATTCCCTAAACGACGAAAAAGACAAAACTGTGTTTAGAGGAAGTGCCGTATTAAAAATTCGAAGATAAAAATCAATAAACATAATGTTATCTCTAAAACTGCAACTGTGATGGTGGCTAATATTGGAAGCTTAAATTACTTGTTGTTTGGAAATCAAAAAATCTGCTGTGATTCAAGGACAAAAAATCGCTGAATGTTAATAATGACAACAAGGAAATAGTATGAACGTCAAGCGAAATTTACGTAAAATTACTTCTGAAGCTGAAAAAAAGTTCAGTTTTCAAAAAAGAAGCATTGTACATTTTTTCATAAATCCACCGCGCATCCCAAGAATGTGAAAGAAAACTTGAAAAATATAGGGCTTTTCTATATTCCCTCCAACTTCTGCCCAGTATTACGGATAAGGAGCTAAGGTATTATCACAGAATGTTAATAAATAAATTAATGTATGTACATATGATATGTTATTATGTAAAATATGTTATTAAAATAACTTAATGAGATCAGCTAACACTAGAATTAAAAAAATAATAAATTAGATTAAATTTATGAACGAATTTATGATCGAACGCAAATGCTCGTATTCGCAATGAGCTTAATTCATTCACACTTACAACCTCAGCACCGCAAAAGTGGGAGTTCGGCCGCTTAGCCACTGTATGGTATTATCGGCAGCAGATGCTACTCATTTGCTACATTCATCGATTTTAGTCCGGAAATACTTGGAGTCAGGTGAATAACTGTGCATGTGTACATTAACTACGCCTACCTGCGACTTCATTAGGATAATTACAGTATTCGTGCGAAATACAAGATCTCAACGGTCTGCACTGTAGTTAACACCGGTCACGCCTTCATCTGGCATCTAGCCACATCACCACGACGCTTTGTAAGTACGAGTGCGGAGCGCTTACATCCACTCTTTTTTGCATTTGAATGAATAATATTTGTAGATTTCAACTGAAGTAAATACCAAAAAGCGTTGATATGTACATATATGTATATGTATGTATGTACATATGTACTGTAAGTTTCAGTGCGTTTCAGCATTCTAAGCTGTTCCTCAGTTTTAAATTACATTTTGAGTCCTCATATCAAATCCTTGTGTGTTCTGCTCACAACCGCCCAACTACTCAGCTTGTGCATATTTTGCTATATCTTGATTATCTGCTGATTGCTCTGACTGTGCCAGGCGCCGCCCGCTACCTGCGCGCCTTCTTGACTCCCAGTTGAGCACCAACGCGAAACTACAAAACCGGAGCAAGCTCGCACACACGCCAAAACGCTGCTGCTGTGACAGAGGTCGTGTGCGCTACTCCCCAATTCAAATCCATTCAAGTATAAGAAGTCAATCAGCTTCAAATGTGAAGGTTTTTCACTTTGCCAAATTGAAAGTGCGCCCGGAATCAATCGCCTTCGTCACTCCTTTTTGCATCTCGACAAGACGGTAGGCAAATCCACCCCAAGACATCGCACAAGAAACCCACACCACAACAACCCATTGGCTTGGATTCTTTGTCGCTGACATTCTCAAAGTAGCAACAAGCTTTGGCGTATATGTTGTTGTGTATCGACACGTGACAACGCTGCCGCCTTCATGCTGCGCAGCTCATTCTTCAATTACCCTTTCACAGCTCATCGTCGGCATTATCGTAATCGCATCCTAATTGCAAGAAAATTACTCCCACGTGTTTGTGTAACCCGATCATCAAAGCGCATTTTTGAACATCATCAGCGACACCGACCAACCGGTTACAATTACGAAGCAACGCATGGATGAGCGGTCAGGAGAGTACTTGTATGCACCGCAACTTGTTGGACATCGTGTGCACAGAAGCTCATGACAAGAAGAAACAAAGCCGTTTTCGCAATGTCTGGTAAGCAGCCATCTGTCAATTAAGTACTGTTTAAAAAATAGGTTCTTTATCGATAGAAAGAGTAGTGGTTAAGTTAACCAGAACTTAACTGACAGATTACTGCTAATAGTGAGGAAACGGCCCTCCTTTGAATAAAAGCGTATGAATGTTAGGTATTAGTCTACTTTATTGAAAAATCCGCAAAACATTAGTATGTAAATATAATGTAAGATTCCCCATAGGAAATATTAAGAAACTTGAAAGTATAATTTTGAGAGATCAAATTAGTTAGTTTTCATCTTTTGTGAATGTTCCGATTCGGACAAACTTGAGCTAATGAAATGGAGTTGCCAATTATCATGACCTTTCACTGCAGGAGAAACATAGATCATAAAGTTGAAATAACAAAAGACTTTATCTTCGGTTGCATCTAAGCTAGGATACAATCAGTTTGTACGGCAGATATATACTATAGCGGCCGGATCTGAAAAATTTATTCGGAGGTTTGGGCGTTGTCTTCGGCAATATTCTATAAAAAATTTAGTAAAGATATCTCGCAATTAAAATACATATATACTTAGTTTCCCTTACGATAATTTCATATTGATTCAGTTGTGGTAGCTATATGCTATAGTAGCCCGATATCGGCGGGCAGCGTCTTCTTGGAGACGTGTGTCAAATGTAAGGACGATAGCTCAAAAACTGAGGGACTGTGGACATTGTATATCGTATCAGGTGTCATGTCTTGAAAAAAACGAAGACTAATCACCGACTGATCAGTCTAGACTCTAGAGCACTTTTTGCCAAACATTTGGAGGTTTCAACACATTGAGTGTCTAGGGGATTTGACAAAAATCTTCTCTGGGCTCTAGTTTTTTGTTTTAAAGCGTCTAAAACAATATATATTTATTTCTGAGCCATTCCCGATCTGCTTTATTGTTTACTTTGGATTTTTAATTGTTTTCGCACGTCGCACGTTTTTGTACGATATGGGCCTGCACGACGTGGCGCTCAATGTGTTAATATGTGCTCTACATACGAGTAAAATGCTTGTCGCTTCTTCACCTTTGCTGCTTTTGTAGGGTAAATTTCTTACAACGCGGTCGTGAATATTCGCTTTACGCAATCTGTTACGGAAAGTGTGTACTTAGAGGGACTTCTTGTCTTCTTTTATAAGCTGTATTTGAATAGATAAGAAATGGAAATATCCAGCCAGCAATGTAACCAGCAATAGCTTTTCATATTGCAACCATGCTTTTATTAAAATTTTCGGCAATGTATCACCGCATGTGGTCATCATTTGATTTATTGCAAATGGATTATGGCTGAACGCTTCCCATTAGTTAGTTGGTTAAACATTACCATTTTCAAGATCTTTTTATTTACTTTAAAAGAAAAATCGCATCAATATCCCAAAAAAATTAAATAAAAAAGAAGGTTAAAGTTAAGTTAAAGGTTGTCTTACCAATTCAATTTTACAATTTAAAAAATAAAGAACTCTTGCGCCTTTAGTGAATTTTTGTAATTTATTTTCAAATTTTAATTCAAAAACACTGATTGTTGCACTTACTTATTTTTTCTTACTTTTTATACGCTTTATAACTGAGCATTTTTATAAAATGCTTCGTAAATTTCTTGTTAGACAAGCAAGTGCCATTAAAATCTTTTTTACCTACTGTACACTATGAGCAAAAATATTAAGACTTTGTTCATAATTTAAAAATTCTTAGTTTAATCTTCAAAATCTTTGTCGCCCCCTTGGCCACACTTGTGCCAACCTTTTTCCAATCCTGGAAACAGTTGTTGAAGTCAATTTTTGGAATCGCCTTAATGTGCGTAATGTCTTCAAGTGACCTCAAACGGTTTCGCCGCAGCGTTAGAGTTTGCTGAAAAGCTAAAGGTCCCACGGAGCTGAATCAGGCGAATACAGTGCTTGCGGCACGATATTAGTTGAAAATTTTGAGAAAAACTCACGGAGAATCAATGCATTATGCCACGGTGCATTATCGTGGTGCAAAAAAGAAGAGATGTCGACCCATAATTCCGACCTCTTTTTAGGAATAGGTTCTCGTAAACAACGCATAACACTCAAATAGTATTCCTTGTTGATAGTTTGGCTATTCGGAAGGAAATCGGAGTGCACTAGACCTCCAAAACCGAAGGAAACTGTCAACGTCACCTTAAGTTTTGACCTGCGTTGAAGTTTCGGATTTGATCGTTTGTTTTCGGGTCGTAAGGATAGATCCAAGACTCATCGCCAGTAATAATACGTTTCATGGCATCGGATAGCATTGTTTCACAGATCTTAACACGACGCGGTAATTGAGCGATTTCGGACCTAATCGTGCTTTCACTTTTCTCAGGACGAAATGATCTTTCCAAATGATTTTCACTAATCCTTCCGATTCCAGTAAGATCTCTGACTGTTAATCGTCGATTCTCCAGCATTGTTTCATTGACGTGTTGATCATCAGTTTTTGTTGATGGCCGTCCTGAACGTTTGAATAATTTGTACCAATCAAAAACAATTGATCGCCAATAACAATTATCACCAAAGTACTTTTCTAACATTCTGAACGATTCGGCAGCAGAAATTTTCATGGAACTTCTTTGTTGAATAATTTCACTCATCGTAAAAGTCGCCGAATGCACTTTATGTACTGCAGAAGGACAAGCGTGTACTAAACACTAATGATTATTTTGATGTGACATTTGGCACAGTTGTCACTGAAAGTCATACCGACCTAAAAAAATATTTCGACGAATGGATGTTCGCGTGAAATTTAAATTAAAAAGTCTTACTATTTTTTGCTCACATCTCGCTTAGTTTTAGGTGATGCAAACAACCGTTCGGTGAACGAAACTATTATCTAACTAAAGGCTTAACTATAATATGCATAAGCTGCCGTATGTTACTGTCAAAAAATGAACGAAAAGCATGTCAAATGCATAAAGAACGGAGAGTAGGCTTTTGAATGACTATAATGTACTCATATGCAGAAGAGAAAATGGCCAATAAACAATTTGTGTATTGATTTTATATTTCGTTTGGATTTTGCAAAAATGAATAGAAAATTAAAATATTTAAAAACAATTAAAATGCTTACTTCTGTTTTAGACTAAATATGCATATTAACCAAAATTAATGAAATTAAAAAGGAGTTCGGTCATGTTCAATGAGGGAAATTAACAGGAAAAGAAATTAGGATGGTTTTTTTGTACGATTCCTAGAAATGAAGAGGATTGACCACATCGATTTTTTTTATTCATAATTCAAAATGATGTATGTATCTGTTGACAAAACATTCGTCGTCCTTCATTTTCAAATTCAAAATGATGTATCTGTTGACAAAAAGTGAAAACAACTGATTCCGTACGCAAAATGCGACCAGCTTCGCATTTTCCTTATGCAAATGACGTTTGAAAAAACTTAACGAAACTTGATGTAAAGTACATTATAAAGGGTGATTTTTTAAGAGCTTGATAACTTTGCAAAATCTCATCGGTTCTTTATTTGAAACGTTAGATTGGTTCATGACATTTACTTTTTGAAGATAATTTCATTTAAATGTTGACCGCGGCTGCGTCTTAGGTGGTCCATTCGGAAAGTCCAATTTTGGGCAACTTTTTCGAGCATTTCGGCCGGAATAGCCCGAATTTCTTCGGAAATGTTGTCTTCCAAAGCTGGAATAGTTGCTGGCTTATTTCTGTAGACTTTAGACTTGACGTAGCCCCACAAAAAATAGTCTAAAGGCGTTAAATCGCATGATCTTGGTGGCCAACTTACGGGTCCATTTCTTGAGATGAATTGTTGTCCGAAGTTTTCCCTCAAAATGGCCATAGAATCGCGAGCTGTGTGGCATGTAGCGCCATCTTGTTGAAACCACATGTCAACCAAGTTCAGTTCTTCCATTTTTGGCAACAAAAAGTTTGTTAGCATCGAACGATAGCGATCGCCATTCACCGTAACGTTGCGTCCAACAGCATCTTTGAAAAAATACGGTCCAATGATTCCACCAGCGTACAAACCACACCAAACAGTGCATTTTTCGGGATGCATGGGCAGTTCTTGAACGGCTTCTGGTTGCTCTTCACCCCAAATGCGGCAATTTTGCTTATTTACGTAGCCATTCAACCAGAAATGAGCCTCATCGCTGAACAAAATTTGTCGATAAAACACATTTCGAACCGAACACTGATTTTGGTAATAAAATTCAATGATTTGCAAGCGTTGCTCGTTAGTAAGTCTATTCATGATGAAATGTCAAAGCATACTGAGCATCTTTCTCTTTGACACCATGTCTGAAATCCCACGTGATCTGTCAAATACTAATGCATGAAAATCCTAACCTCAAAAAAATCACCCGTTAGTAGCAACATACAATTTGTGTGTATTCGGACAGTTGCTTACGCTGGCTTAAGCTAGCTTATGCACATTGTACATAGTTAGGCCTTAACATGTTGTAAGAGTATTATAGGCTAGCCAGTGAAAAACGCAAAATCGTGGGTCGTGTCAGCTTATACGACCTATCTTATGGGCGTACAATGTACATAAGTGAACAGTGAAAACGCTACTCCCTTCTCTCTGACGTGACGATGACGTGAGAATCCGCGACTTTTGGATTTTGCCGCCGCAAACGTCGCAGCTGATTGCTCTCTCACAACGCAGGGTTGCCAATACCGATATACTGCAGTAATTATCAACTTTTATAATTCAATCTGTTTGAAATTTTCTTAAAATAACTCAAAATCAGAGTCGAATGCTATTATTTATAAATATATAAACTGTTTTTAATAGTTTGTTTTCAGTGTTGATATTTTATATTGTAAAAAATTGTAATTGAAAATATAGATGTGCTCAAAACTATATATGCGTATTGAGCAATGGCAACACTGTTCAAATAAAACAAAAAAAAGATGGCACATTTCTGCGTTTTTACCACGGGCTCAACTTTTAACACATTTGCTCGCTAATAGTAGAAACACTCAAAAACGCTTCCTTCCTTCCTTCCTTTTCCTTCCTTATCGGCAAAATGAGTGCACAGTCAAAAACGTGGTAAAAACGCAGAAATCAGCCATCTTTGCTTTGTTTTCATTTGAACAATGTTGCCATTGCCCAATACGCATATATAGTTTTGAGCACATCTTTGTTTTCAATTACAATTTTTTACAATATAAAATATCAAAACTGAAAACAAACTATTAAAAATAGTTTATATATTTATAAAGAATAGCATTCGACTCTGATTTTGAGTTATTTTAAGAAAATTTCAAACATATTGAAACACATTGAACAGATTGAATTATAAAAGTTGATAATTACTCCAGTATATTGATATTGGCAACTCTGGGTTGTGAGAGAGCAATCAGCTGCGACGTTTGCGACGGCAAAAATCCAAATGTCTCGGATTCTCACGTCAGCGTCGCGTCAGAGAGAAGGGAGTAGCGCTTTTCACTGTGCAGTTACATTGCGCGCCCATAAGATAGGTCGTCCCAGCTGACACGACCCACGATTCTGCGTTGTTCACTAACCAGCCTATAAGAACGGCCGCTGAGGAAGGTAGCAGCGTTTTTCGCTGATCACGCCATTACATAAGTATATATTTACATATCACAACTGTCGAAGAACTCCAGAAACGCGAAAGTATTCAGTGTCAGAAATACATACTTATGTTCCCTGCCAACACCATTTTTCCGATTTTCGATTCACTTTACACCGTAAATATCAGTCAATATATGCGTATGTGATATTTAAATGATTTTAATGAAATTGCATGGCCATGTTTGGACACTTTGGTGGTTGGAATTTTTTTCGAAAAGTGTGCGTGGTACCAGCATAACTATTATACCAAGTGCATCCCAAAATACTGATACCATAACCTTGCCAGCCCACTTTTGCGTCTTTCCACCCTTAGGGATCTGTTCATCGGCTGATTCTCGATTGGGCTGCGGTATGAAATGATGAAGGCATGTTTCATCCATTGTCACATATCGACGCAAAAATTCGGATGCATTACGATTAAAGAGTTCGATTTCGTCCATCTGCATATCTAGTGTTATTGTAAATTATACTTATACGCATGTAAAATTTTACACAAATTATTGCTTGCACAGACAGACGAGACACGCATTCAACAATAATATTTTTTTAGTAGAGTAGTAGTCACTTTATATACACCCCGATTAGTTTTAAGTGCTATAACAAATGTAATAAATATGCTGAAAAAACTAGTATAATCCGCGCAACATGTTGCGATTGTATAAAAGTGTAAGGAATCAGTATTTCGAATACTAAAAGAGTTGTTTGCATTGAGTTATATATCCGAAAAGCTAGATGACGCTGCAAGAAGACAACAATAATGTGCAAACCATAAAAAATGAAAGCTAGATGGCACCACGGTCAATGACGGTAAAAATCTGCCAACTAGATGCCGCTGTACGGAAATAACATCATTGGCAGCGGAGAGAATGTTAATAAAAGAAAAGGCGAGAACGTAAAATAATAGCAGAGAACGTCTGCTATAAACAGAGAACGTTTATCATAAAGAAGGTTCACGGCGCGGAGATCGTAAAAATATTTTTGGCCAACTCGGTCGAGATGGAGGAGTTTCACCACTGCCAGCTTGACAGGAGAAATTTTAACATTTTCGCTTGAACAGAGCTGAGCGTGGAATAAAAATTATGCTCAAAACCAGAGAACTTAAAGCATAGAGAAGGTGCAAATTGAATTCTGTATGATGGTTCGATTTGGCGGCTAACAGAGCTGATAGAATCATAGTAAGGAATTCACCATTTTCGCTGCTATTTAGCACAATTGAGCACGTTCTCTGGCAGAAATATATGTAAAACGACTGAATTCATACGAGAATGATTAAAGAGAAATGCTTTGAAGAAAGATATACAAAGTCACACAGAGAATGTAAAAAAGCATTCTCTGAGTCACATATGCGTGATTATTTTGTATCATATGAACCATTGTTTTCCGAATGAAATGAATGAACGAAATGGTAAAAATTTTAATTTTTTTTTTACAAAATCGGGGAAAATTGGGTAAAAATAATTTTAATTTTATATCTCTTTAATTTTATTTTTTAAGTTTTAAACAAATTAATATTTCAAATAAATTATATTTATTTCGACTATTACAAAGTGAAGATATGCAAAATAAACTTCATTTCTTCAAGAAAATTGATGACCTTCATGAAATATGCATATTCACATTATTTCGTTATCATTTCTATATTTGTACCAATAGCATTTCTATGGCATATACGTGGCGCGGAGATCGTAAAAATATTTTTGGCTAACTCGGTCGAGATGGTCCAGTTTCACATACATACAAATGGATGTATGTATATTATTTCTTTGCCACATTTGTCTGTATGTTTACGAAAGCAAATGTGAAACACAGAAAGAAACTAACAAACGATCGCCGATTGTTACCGGTTCCCTTGCTGCTCGAACAGCTTCGCCTACATGCCAGCGTACATACGTACATATGTTTTTGTTTGAGCTTGCACATATATCGACGCTGATTTTTTCGAGCCACAGAAAAATATTTTAGAATTGACAACAACTATGTTGCCACTTTTCTCACTTCTTTCTTGGAACAAACACCAGAAGATGTTCAATTTATGTCTTTTAGCTTTTGCCATCGTTGCGTAAAGACGTCTGTTGGCAAAGGCATACTCAGGGAGATGTTATGGCGTCTGTTTTTATGAATGAAGCGAGGTCGCTTGTGGAATATGCGTCTGCGTTTATGAATGAAATCGTTTTTGTTGTAAAATTTACTACATTTGGGCTTCGCCAATTTGGCTGCCATATTGACTTGTGATGCTTCTACTATTTAGACAATTGTTGTTTTTGTAGAACAATGTTTCAATTTTTTGTTGGTGACATATTCACATGTGTACGCATATGTATGATTGTATGCTTGTGCATTATTTGTTCGGCAATGTATACAAATATATGTACATACATATATGTAAGTATATATGAATGTGTGATAAGTGATAAAATCATGATTTGAATTTCTGAACGCGCACGTGCAGAGACATAAGAGTAATATGATAGAAGATGTATGTATGTATATACATATGATGGGATAAATTTAATTTCTGTAAGTAAGAAATATAATACAAAAATATTTATTAGTATAGTATATTATGTAAAAATCAAATAAAATTATTAAATATGCAAGTCTAAATTGACTATAAATGCATACCTTTGTTAGTGCAATTTACAGTTTTGAGCATAATTTTTTTTCCACGCTCAGCTCTGTTCAAGCGAAAATTTTAAAATTTCTAGTGCCGAGCTGGCAGTGGTGAAACTCCCTCATCTCGATCGAGTTAGCAAAAAATATTTTTACGTTCTTCGCGCCGTGAACCTTCTCTATTATAAACGTTCTCTGGAGGAAGCAGCTTGTCGGAAACAGGCAAATGCGGGGTGACAAGGGGTTTTTTGAGATAAATTTATAGCGAGAGATCGAGTGAGCTCTTCGCCCTCAATAAGACTAACTTTTCCTTAGTTGTAGGAATTCTAACTGGTCATGCTTTCGCTATCGGTGTCCACGATGTAAAGTTAAAAATCTTTTTTATAAACTGTTTGGAAAAAGAAGAGGTAGAAACATTTCAACACTTTATTTGCCAGATCAATCAGATTTTTATTGACCATAACGGGTTTAACGGTGAATATACTGAATATTAATATTTTCAATTCCACTCCTCAACTATTCATGAAATGTCTTCCAACGACAACCATCCTGTATTAGAAAATTCTTAAATTTTGCTAGTTTTTACTGCACAAATACTCCTGAAATTCTTGGAGTTACCAAATGGAAAAAAACCTACGAGTTTTGATGGAATCGCCCCATATATGACAATACTGGTCACAAAGTATAGTTTTCTATAGTCTAATGATATCCAAAACTGTAACGGGAGGAAACCGACGTAATCTATATTGTTATAATGCTTGAAGAATTCTACTACCCATGCTTTGTCAATTACCCGATATCTCCGTCAAGCTCATTTGTATTTTTTACCAAAAAATCGCGAATACAACCCTCACCAGAGAGTGTTAAATATTATTACTTATGTATGTACATATATGTTCTCTGACATCCTTTTTCCCGCATGCCACAGTACAGGCCGCTTAGCCGAAGACGGCGCAGGAAAGAGAATTGAATATTTTTTTCAGTTTTGTTACTGCAAAAGTTTGAATATGTGTCTCCGATACCATTGCCAGTCTCAATATTGTCTACGAGTAAAATTGTTTAATTTAAAACTAATTCAATTATAGTGAATCAGGCACTATTACTAGTTTTCGTAGTACACTTTTGCAAACGAGCAAATGGCGAATGTAAGTAACTTAAAAATAATCCATTAAGACTCCTTCACCATTTCTTAAACTCCCAAACGCGTAGGAATACGTCAAAAATGCGCTAAACCATGATTAGAAACTATTACGCAATAGAACAGCCCGACGTGATCACTACTAGATTAAAGCGTCCATTGCATATTTATTACGGTTCTAAGGCAGCATATTTTTTCCTCTTTATATTACTTATTTGACACTTCACATATGTACATATATACATACATACGTATGTATGTATATGTATATTTTAACGGTCCGGTAAAACAGTATTGCAAATTTTATTCTTGTGACCAGTTTGATCTTCCTTTCGCATGTACGTATTTATATATGTATGTATAAGTAAAGATACAATATGAACATATGTATGTATGTATCTGTATATTCTTTGTGGTTTCATTGTCAAGTTCTGTTCATATTTGTCGCCTTCAGCCATTGCCTTTGTTTCATATTTTTATCTTCTACATCAAATCATAACCCACTTGACCAGGTTGTCATTGCTATTGGACTCAAGTAGCGAAAATAACGATTTTTAGCCATATTGTGTTGTTGGTTTACAATGAGAAAGAGGAAAGCAAATTTTATTGGTCAAATGCTCACTATTATTTTACAGTTGTTTTCTGTTGTTCACATTCAGTTTCGTTCCGGAAGTCATACATAGTGCAAGCTTCGCTGATTAACACAACTTAATTCGTTAAAAGTAAATAAATAGCAATAATAAAATGACTTTGCAGCTACAAATCGAAAAGCTCAAGGGATTCGATAATTATAAAGCTTGGTCAATGACAGTTCGTGCCTATTTAGAGTCCGAAGATTTATGGACGGTTGTGGAAAATGGTCCCGAAAATAATGAAGAGGTAATCATTAGTTTTTGTTTTTATGAGGTATTACCTAAAAATATACGCACTTATTTGTTTCCTCAGTCCCTACTCAAAGACAAACGAGCTAAATTCATCATTTTGTGTTTAATCGAGACGAAGCTTTGTCAATTTATGGTGAGCATCCGTACAGCCCGTGACTTATGGACCTATTTGAGAACACAACATTCTCTTCGTTAAAGCCAAATTCACAGGAACGGACCCAAAACAAAGAGATTAATAATTGAATCATAGATATGTACAACTTTATAAAAGAATTTAAAGATATGTGATAGCATTAGTCTTATTATTGTCATAGTCATAAAAAGAGAGTAAAAACACTTTCAATTTTCTTAACACAACTACATACATACAGATGTATATGAAATACTGTTATTACAAAAATAATAATAAACCTTAATGACAATTAATACGAATAAAGATAGCAAATAAAATTTATACAGTCGATGCGAAATTTTAACCTTCAGTAATTAAAATTTTCAGAAATTAGAATGAACGTTCTGAAATTAGAATCGAATATTCTAGCAGGAAAACATATTTAATGTGACTGGAGTGCATCTCTATGTTTGGTTATGTTGCATCTATTTTTTATTTAATGAATACATACATATATACATACATATATGTATGCATATACTTATATGTACATATATGCTTTAGTAAACAAGAGTATGTGATATGTATTGTACTGTATTGTTGCCTTTTTGTTTTATGGTTTTTATATTTTTGTAACATGTTGCTACAGAGCATAATATTTTTGTTCACCTATCGGTTTTATGTACGTATGATATAGGGTGATTATAGGATGAGGAGACGAGTTGAAATCCAGATGACTGTCTGTCTGTCCGTCGTTCGTCCGTGTAAGCTGTAACTCGAGTAAAAACTGAGATATTTCAATGAAAATTGGTGTGCGCGTTCCCTAGTAAAACAAAGTACGAGTTCGTTTATGGGCGTAATTTGAGCTGCACCGAAATGTGTACTTTTTATTTATACCCTTAAGACTGGCTTATTACATCGTTCTTACTTCTATTTATACTAACTAGTATGTTTACTTATTACTAGTTGTTAGTTTATTTAGATACAGATTATATTATTTGTTTAGGTTTGTTTACATCTATATTGTTTGCTTAGATAGATTTGTTTTGTTTTAAGATAAGATTGTTGTGGTATTCAAACTCAATGTTGTTTTGATACTTGTTTGTTTAGAATTGTTTGTTGTATTGATAATGCATTTCAATTGTTACAACTCAAGGTTGTTTTGTTGTTTGTTACTATTATAAGGAATACGTTCCTTAACTACTTGGTGAAATCATATTCCTATTTCACAGTTCAAAATTTGATTATTTAATTTTCCAGTACAAAATTCAGGAAGAAATCGATATAATCCTTTAATGTATACCTCCTTACGACCAAAATCTAACCAAAACTGTTCAATGCCCTAGATACCGAATATGTGAACCCCAATGTCTATAGTTGACTTTTGGCCGAAAATGTATGCCATAACAATTAAAATTCGGAGAGAATCTTTTCCTGACAGTAGTAACTTTTTGCAAAAAAAAAATGGGTTGAATCGGATCAATACTTCCCTGAGCCCCCATATACTTAATATAATGATTTTCGAACTTTCGGGTGACTTAATACTGCATATACTATCATCTAATCTTTGAGATATATTTGAGCGGGTTTTACTCATAACAGTCTATGTTTGTGCCTAAAATATATACAATTGGGCGAAAACTTGACTTAGCTCCCATATATCTATTAACATGAATTTCGGCTGGTCTGTGAGGTACCTTAATGAAACCCAATTATTACTCTTTTAGTATACCGCATAACAATAGTCGACAGATAAAAGGGGTCGATACTACCCCAATTCCCATATACTACATATAATGATTTTCGTTTTTCTAATAAAAATACATATATGATATATTTATTATGTGCATAAATTATATAAAATTGCTTGGATCCCAATCATCTGGTTGATGTTTTACATCATATTCCTGCAAGTTGCAGTAGTATAAAATATTCGGTTGCTCTCGAACTTAGCGCTTCCTTACTCTTGTTATTAATATAATAAAATAAAAAAATAACTTCTTTGTAATTTTTCTAAGTGAATTTAACCATTTTTTTATAATAAGTATATTAATAAAAACTTCTAAAATTAGAATTTTTCACAAATTAGAGTCACCTTAAAACAAAATGGTTCTAATTTGTTAGTGTAGACTGTTCAAATATTTTTGGAAATTTTGAACACAAAAAATTCGATAATTTGTTGTAAAATATTTATCACATATATAACAAAAATTAAGTTTGTGTGATACTTTACAAGATTAGTGAAGTTGAAGTTTGGTTTTATCGGCGAAACTGAAGGGGAATTTGACAGCAGTAAAAATTAAACTAGGCGATTGTGGGAATAAATTCTTAGGTTTAGCATTTTATGTACATATTTATCTGCCGTAAAGGGTAAGGTGTAATCAGAGATATTAAAAAATTACAATTTTAAATAATTTATTATAATCATTAAATAAGGCAAACAAAAAAAAACAATTACTAAATTTAAGTGTAACTATCTATGGCTTTTTACACTGACTTTTTGACTAATAAAATGGCGGCACCATACAATACAATATTTTCCAGAAGTTCAGGAAAAAACCAACAGGTAATTGTTTATAAAAAATTTTAAAGTATTAAATATCCTTCGCCAGACGCTAGTTTTTCATGTTGAAAAAAGTGGTATAAATTTCATTGAAAGTTTTCGAGTTACAGTTGTCTCTGATTCAAAAACATAGTTTGAGAGCGCCCGAGAACTCCTACATATTGTTACGATTTTACTGCTTGCTAGTTCACTTTGTTAGGTTCGTATCTCTGTATTGACAAATAAAACTACAACTGTTTAATTTAATTCAACAACTCTTTATTTCACAACTCGTCTACACTATAGCAGTTTACTCTTAGCACTGATTGATTACGTTGGCGCTGCCACGGCTTATATAGCCACGCACTTCTCGCTGATGCCGACGTGTCCTTCTAGAATACTGCGCCTGGAAATTTCCAAAACATACGGCTATACGGCGCCAGACGCAAGCAGACAGCCGGGGCGCCAGACTCAGCAATTGTTGAAGTAGACAAGCAGACAGTGCGGCGCCAGATGTCTATTGTTTCGACAAGCAGACAGCCGCGGCGCCAGATGTCTACAACAAGACAAATTCTATTCCATATACCTACAGCTATTGTTCATAATAAGGGATGCATATAGCAATACAAATACAACTTAATACTACTTTTTGTAACCACTAAAGCCTAATCGTCCCGATTAGGCACAAATCCTCTTGAACCAAATGGGGCGAGCCTCTCCAAATGTACTACTTTCATTTTACATCGTGCTTTCCCATTTCTTTGTATGCGGTATACCACGTCATTAAGTCGTTTCATCACCATATAGGGTCCTTCCCAGGCTGTCTGCAGTTTCGGGGACAAGCCTTTCTTTCGAAGGGGATTGTACAACAGGACCAGATCACCATCTTCAAAACCTTTTGAATTTGCCGCTTGATCGAACCGGTCCTTCATCTTATTGCTCATCAGATGCGTATGCTGTCTTACCATTAGATGCAATTCATTCATTTCTTCCTTTAAGGCAGAACAATAATCTCCATCATTTCTTACAGCTGTAGGATTCGTTCCAAACTTAAGATCACCAGGGAGTCGCAGATCAGATCCGAAAATAATCTTTGCTGGCGTGTAACCAGTAGTCTCGTGCTTCGCTGAACGATACGCCAGCAGGAACATCTGGATGCACTTGTCCCAATTCCGTTGATCTTTATCAACGATTTTCCGCAGATGTTCTTCGAGCGTTCGGTTGAATCTCTCCACCATTCCATCTGATTGTGGGTGTAAAATGGAAGATTCGAAATTTCTGCCTTGATCTGAGTGTAATTCGACGGGCACTCCGAACCTTGTTATCCAATTTTCTACAAACGCTTCGGCTACTGTCTTCGCTTCCTGGTTTGGTAAGGCATATACTTCTGGCCATTTACTGAAATAGTCCATGACAACCAGTAGATATTTGTTTCCGGCCGTACTGGTTGGGAACGGACCTACAACATCCATTGCGACTCGTTCAAATGGTGATCCCACGTTGTACTGTTGTAGCCTACCGCAACTTTTGGCTTTAGGACCTTTAGCTGCCATGCACTCTACGCAATTACTTATCCATTCTGCTATGGAATCTCGACAACCGATCCAGTAGAACCGTTGTTTAATCTTTTCTATAGTTTTTGTAATTCCAAGGTGCCCTCCACTAGGTCCATTGTGATATTCTTTCAATACTTTTGGGATCATGGACTTCGGTACTATGATCAGCAGACGAGACTGTTTGCCATCTTCGCTTTCCCAGGTACGATGAAGGTATCCATTAACGAGGTTTATGCTGTTCCATTGGGCCCAATGTGCTTTTGCCGTTGGACTCTCGTTACTTATTTGTTCCTTTGGTGGTCGTACCCCATTTTCTTTGGCCATTACCAGCTTTGCAAGATCAGGGTCCTCCAGCTGATCGATTCTGATGCGATGAGGAGTCCAATCATCTTCAGGTTCTATATTCAGTAATCGCACGTCGATTATACCTTCTTTTCCCTCTGATTTGGAGCAATGTTTACATTCCAGTGGACAAGGGCGACGTGATAATGCATCCGCATTTTTGTGGTGAATCCCCTTTCGATGTTCCGTTTCGAAGTCGTAATTCTGTAATCTTTCGATCCATCGTGCAATTTGGCCTTCCGGATTCTTAAACTGTAATAACCATTTTAATGCTGCATGATCAGTCCTCAGCAAGAATCGTTGTCCATACAAATACTTGTGGAAATGTTTTACACATTCCACCACAGCTAGTAGTTCTTTTCGCATCACACAGTAGTTTTTCTCTGGTTTCCCGAGCACTCTGCTGTAATACCCAATTACTCTTTCTTGTCCGTCGATGAGCTGAGACAGGACACCTCCAATTCCATAAGCGCTCGCATCTGCATCCAGGATGAATTTCTTTCCAGGTATTGGATAAGCCAACATCGGCGCCGTACAAAGTAGTTCTTTAAGCTGCTCAAACGCTTTTTCTTGTTCCAAATGCCATACAAATGGGCGATTCTTCTTTGTTAAATCATGTAAACTTCTAGCCACGTTCGCAAATCCAGGTACAAAACGGCGGTAATACGTGCATAAGCCGAGGAAGCTGCGGAGTTCATGAATGTTGGTGGGTCGAGGCCAATCTTTCACTGCTTTTATTTTTCCTTCCTCGGTGTGAATTCCCTCAGTTGACACTTTATGTCCGAGATATGTGACCTGCTTCTTCCATAATGAACACTTTTTGGGATTCAAGCGTAATCCGGCTGATGCTATTCGCTGAAAGACTTCCTCTAGATTTTCCAGATGATCATCAAAACTTTTTTCCATGATGATAATGTCATCAAGATACACCAAACATGTCTTCCAGTTGAGTCCTTTTAACACATGTTCCATCAGTCGCTCGAACGTTGCAGGCGCATTACATAACCCAAATGGCATCACAGAGAATTTCCATAACCCGTCGCCCATACTGAAAGCGGTCTTTTCACGGTCACATTCATCAATCTCGACTTGCCAATATCCACTTTGTAGATCTAATGTAGAAAACCATTTCGCTCCAGACAAGGTGTCTAATGTATCGTCGATTCTTGGTAGAGGATAACTGTCTTTCTTTGTGACATCATTCAACTTCCTATAATCTACGCAGAAACGGGTGCTACCATCTTTCTTTTTAACTAAGACGATAGGTGAGCTCCATGGACTTATTGAAGGTTCGATTACACCGTTTTTGTGCATGTCTTCAATAATTTTGTTAGCATCCTCACGTTGTGCTAGTGGAACCCTACGCGGAACTTGTCGGATTGGTTTAGCGTCTCCAGTATTTATGCGATGTTTGACAATGCCGGTTCTTCCTGTGTTTCCTTCGTTTGCAAATATGGATGCGTATTTTTCTAATAGTTTTTCTGCTTTTAATTTTTCATTTCCATGCAGTTCGTTCAGCAAATTATTTAGGAGTGTAGGACTTATCTGCTGTGGCTCAATAGTAGGCTTCTGTTCTGACCGTTCGCATCGTGCTATTGCACTTATATTTTGGCACTGTCCAATTACTGCTCCTTTCTTCAGACTTATAGGCGTGTTGAATTCATTCACTACTCTCACCGAAATGGTGGCGTCTTCTATAGTTTTCACAAGCGTTCTTCCTACCAATATGGGTGTATCTATTTTTGTTGGTTCCACAATCCACAACTCTTCAGTCCCACCTCATCCATTCACTTTAGCCCATACAATCGCCTCAGATTTTGGTGGAATACTCTGATTATCATCAACAATCACCCTCTTACTTTCAACGTTGGTCACATATCCGGTGTTTATAGGCATCTCCATGTTCTGGCAAAACAGCATTTGCTTGTTTAAATCCAAAGTAACCCCGTGATCAATCATGAAATCTACTCCCATTATAATTTCATCCGTGATTTCTGCTACGATGAAGGTGTGATTAACTTCCAGGGTACCAATCATTACTTCGCAAAACACTTTTCCCGCGACAGCTGCTTCCTCTCCGGTGGCCGTTCGAAGCTTGCAACCGACTAATGGTTCAACCGTTCATCTTACCACATCCGGTCGGATAATTGAATGTGTGGCACCAGTATCCAGTGTAAGCGTTGACAGTCGTCCATTTACGATGCCGTTGATAGTAAGATTGTTGTCATGGCGACCTATTTGTGATATCGAGATGGCGGGGCAAATAGTTGTGGGAACCAGCTCACGCCCCTTTGAACTGTTCCGTTTTAGTTTAACGACTTGTGAGATGTGGATGCTCCGTCCTCGTTATCTGTTGGTTGTTTCCGTTTTGATGGGTTTACTTTTATATTGCAATTTCGGGCAAAGTGACCCGCTTTTCCACAGTTGAAACATCTTCCTGTTGTATTTACTCGCGGTGCAGCAATTGTCTTCAGAGTCTTCAATATTTCTTCCATCAGCGCCGGTTGTTCCATTTCAACCCTTTGTACTTTGTGTGCTGGTTTACTTAGTAGGGAAGCTGTTTCCTGTGTGAGGGCGTGCGAAACCGTTTCAGCAAACGTTCTTTTTGGCAATGCATATGTGGCGCGTTTGGTGTCCACATCACGAATTCCATTTATGAAACATTGAATTTTTACCCTCTCAATGTAATCCACAGGTGCATCTGCATTTGCCAAATGAGCCAGTCGTTCTATTTCAGTTGCGAACTCTTGCAATGACTCGTTCATTTTCTGACCCCTATTTTGCAGTTCGATCTGGTATATTTGTTTCCGGTGCTCACTACCATATCGTCTTTCTATCGCACTCATCAATGCCTCATAGTTGTCCCGTTCACAGTCTGGAATAGTCTGAAGGATTTCTGCCGCAGGCCCTTTCAATGATACAAACAAGGACGCCACTTTGTCTGCTGCATTCCAGTTATTGGCCATTGCTGTTTTTTCAAATTGAAGTTTGAAAATTTGAAATGGAATACTTCCATCGAATGTGGGTGCCTTCAATCTTGGATTATTTGTTGATGGTGCAGGGCCATGCAGGTGCAGTTCTCGCATACGATTACTCAGTTGAAGAAATTCTGATCTTAAATTTTCTTCGTCATTTTTTATTGTGCTTAATTCGTCTTCAAATTTTGAAAACTTCTCTTGCACTTGTGTATTATTTTCTGTAATCTGTTGTACCAAACGCTTTTCTAACTGCGTATTATTTTCAGTCATTTGTTGTGTAAGGCAAGACTTTAACTGCGATGTATTTTCAGCTATTTGCTGTGCCAGACGATTTTCTGTTTGCACTGCATTTTCTACCATTTGCTTAATAGCCACTAACAACGTGTTCATGTCTACACTTGATGATGTTCGTTGTTCTTCTACTCGTCCACATTAATTCCATCCGCTTCCATTGCTTCACGTAATCGTGCCTGCAGATCCGCCTTTTGCCCGCTTATCGGCAAATTACGCTCCTCCAGTTCCTTTTTTAATTGCTGAATTCTCAATTCTCCGAATTTAACCATCTTGAATTTGGATTATTTGACAATCCCACTTCTGACACCAATTGTTACGATTTGACTGCTTGCTAGTTCACTTTGTTAGGTTCGTATCTCTGGATTGACAAATAAAACTACAACTGTTTAATTTAATTCAACAACTCTTTATTTCACAACTCGTCTACACTATAGCAGTTTACTCTTAGCACTGATTGATTACGTTGGCGCTGCCACGGCTTATATAGCCACGCACTTCTCGCTGATGCCGACGTGTCCTTCTAGAATACTGCGCCTGGAAATTTCCAGAACATACGGCTATACGGCGCCAGACTCAGCAATTGTTGAAGTAGACAAGCAGACAGTGCGGCGCCAGATGTCTATTGTTTCGACAAGCAGACAGCCGCGGCGCCAGATGTCTACAACAAGACAAATTCTATTCCATATACCTAAAGCTATTGTTCATAATAAGGAATGCATATAGCAATACAAATACAACTTAATACTACTTTTTGTAACAATATTGTATTATTATATCTCTCGAAAAATATTTGTCGGTTTCACTTAAATTTTCAGAGAATACTTGGAATATTCTATGAAAATGCAAAACAAAATAATAAATTTTTTGAAAATTCTGACTACCCTTAACCCCGTAATCAAAGAAGCGAAAGTTGCGCCATTGTAGAAAAAAACAAGTAACTAAAGAATCATATGGTCGTCAACAGTTGAGATCACCTGATCGATATAGTTGATTTTTCGGCACAGAGATTTAAATAAAAGGACTTAAAATAGTAAAGAGGTTGCAGTATAGGCGCGTTAGCAATATTTTTTGGTAAATTTATCTTTATGAATTTTTAGGTAAATTTAATCTTTATGAATTTTTAGGTAAATTTAATCTTTATGAATTTTAATAATCGAAATATATTTAAAAATGTAACAAAAAAGTACTTAAAATAATAAATTGGATAGCATAACACGGCAACACACTCGTGCCTTTTCTAAGGCATTTGGCCGTTTTAGTAGTAGAATTTAGGAACCCTAACGAACTGCCTGGACTTTTGCCCTGAGCCTTCCCTCATTCTATTGCATTTTAATGTAATTTCTGTCATTCTACAAGCTTTCGCCTGTGTATGTAAGGGTGAAAATGATAGAATTTGTTATAGCTTCCTTTTTTTTCCTTATCGAGCATCCTACGTCAAAGAGAGAAGGGAGTGGCGTTTTTCACTGTTCATTACAAATGATATAATAGAGCTATAATAAAGCTATTTTATGCTTTTATTTGTAAAATATCGTCAAGTTTGTAAGAGCTGTGAATAATTTTACATTTTACATATTAGTGGCATCAGTACTCTTCCGCATCTCTCTATCTTCCATTCTACTATCAACTCTACTGTCATCCTACTGTCGTTGGCAAATATAGGAGAATATTGAAGTTAGCGAGAACGTCAACTGTCGTTGTAGTCGTGTCGTCGTCAAAATAACAGTGTCCTTAAGAACGTGTGTATTTTAATATTTGACAGATGTCGTTTGTCGTCTGTCGTCGTATTGTGTTCAGCACTTGACACGGGCCACGATTCTACTTTTGCCACTG
The DNA here is from genome assembly GCF_023373825.1 of Bactrocera dorsalis. Lineage (NCBI taxonomy): Eukaryota > Metazoa > Arthropoda > Insecta > Diptera > Tephritidae > Bactrocera > Bactrocera dorsalis. The sequence continues at coordinate 53,010,752 of NC_064305.1, forward strand.
TTTCTGCTATTACTTGTAGATCTATACAATAAGTTGCGCACTCTTATACCATGTTCAGACCGAAAATTTAAAAGATTAGATTACATTTAAGCATTTCATAACCCAACAGTGTTCTCACTGCCGTTAGAAAGATCAAAAAACAGCTGTTTTTGCCATTCAAGAACTCACATCGCTTAATATTTATGAAAAGAAAACATTGTCATATAGTATTTTGAAGTAAGAGCCGTCTTATTTTAAATATTTTCCATATAATGGAAATAATAGACGCATTTTATAATTTGTTAAGTCGATTTTCAGGTGAAATTAGATTCATTGCTTTAAAAAAATGTGTTTGTTTACATTTTTTTCTCTTTGTAGTGTCTAAATCAGCTGTGATAATGTAACAGATTTCCAGTGCTGACAAGTACATTGCGCAAAATCAGAGTCGCACAGAGAGATTTAGCGTGGATCAGTTTCAAATCATTTCAATGAAGTGATTTGGAACTGTTATTTTTGTATGGCGAAATCTTGATAAATTTTTAAGATTAGTGGGATAATCCATTCAACAGCCGAAATAGTGCGATTAAGTGTCGGTCTGAACATAGTATTAATGATTGGAGTAGGTCCTGCTGCCCTTGCACAAGCTTGTGGAAATGTTCCTACATCTAATACTATGTTCAGACCGAAAATTTCAAAGATTATATTACATTTAAGCATTTCATAATCCAACCGTGTTCTCACTGCCGTTAGAAAGATCAAAAAACAGCTGTTATTGTCATTCATGAATTCACATCGCTTAATATTTATCAAAAGAAAAGATTGTCATATAGTAGTTTGAAATAAAAGCCGTCTTTTTTTAATATTTTCCATATAATAGAAATAATGGATGCATTTTTTCATTTGCTTGGCCGATTTTCAGGTGAAATTAGATTCATTGCTTTAAAAAAAATTTGTTTGTTTACATTTTTTTCCCTTTGTAGTGTCTAAATCAGCTGTGATAATGTAACAGTTTTCCAGTGCTGACTAGTATTTTTCCAGTGCTGACAAGTATATTGCGCAAAATCAGAGTCGCACGGACAGATTTAGCGTGGATCAGTTTCAAATCATTTCAATGAAGTGATTTGGAACTGTCATTTTTGTATGGCGAAATCTTGATAAATTTTTAAAATTAGTGGGATAATCCATTCAACAGCCGAAATAGTGCGATTAAGTGTCGGTCTGAACATAGTATTATTGACTGGAGTAGGTCCTGCTGCCCTTGCACAAGCTTGTGGAAATGTTCCTACATCTAAATGCTTCACTAAATATAAATCATAAATGATGAATATATAACATCATTAATTAACGTTAAATATTTATAAACTCATATTTAAATCGCAATTAAAAATTAATAATAATCATCTTATTCATTCAGCCTCCAGCAATTTGAAGAGTTCTATCTACTTTTAAAAATATTCGTTTCATTTCGGCTTTTTCAGAAATTGTACTTACTTTCACAACGTGTGTAGTTGCTATTATAAATTCATTCGCTCTGTTTGTTTGGATGTAGGTTTTGCTGTCAATGCAAAATTTGTAGATACAAATAAAAACACAAACACAGAGAAAGATATAATACTGGCGGGCGGGCATTGTTATATTTAATTTATGTTTTGAACTAAAAAAAAAAAACTTTTTGATGAGCATTTCAATAAATAAAACCAAATATGTTTTCGCCTAAAAAATGTTTAGATGCTCCAAATGATTATGAATTTCCATTTACTCCTTACGAAATACAGAAGAAGCTAATGGAAGCCGTTTACGATACTTTGACCCAAAAGTCAATTGGTATATTTGAGAGTCCAACGGGAACAGGAAAATCATTGACTTTAACATGTTCTGTTTTGAAATGGATTGAAGATCGTGAGGTAATATATTTCGTAAAATATTGCCGTCCTATTAATAATTTTGTTTAAGAATTTGGAACGAAAAGATTTGGCAGAACGTATTTCTAACCTGGACCTAGAAGTTAAACGTATTGGGAGTACTGTTGATGTGGTGGAAGATTGGATAACTGCCAGCTATGAAGCTACGGAGAAAAAGAAACAACTTGCGACCCACCGCCGTTTCCAAAAATTGTTGCAGTTACATCATGACCGATTAAAAGAAATGTATGAGCATCAAATAGAGTTTCAAAAAGAACGTCGGAATAATAATTCGAAAAAAATGGTACTAGAAACTGATTTAAACCCAGAGGATGAGCTGACTGATAGCGTTGATTGGGATGAGAAGTCTGGGAATTTTGATAGGCAAGACCAAGATATCGACGATGATGAAGATAAATATCGTCCCATTCAGGTAACAACCTCATATGTAAAAACTTGTTGAATTTATTTCATAAAATGCATAATTTATAACATCCTATAATATGATATCATTTATATAAATTAATTTGTTTTTTAATTTGAAATTCATTGGATAAATGTATAAAAAAGAAATTAATCATTGGAGCCCAAATATTTAAAAAATCAGAGTATGAATCGCAGATACAGTATTTTATAGAATATGTTTTTCTCTCTACAACGTAAATCAATTGCATTTGTTGTCCAGGTATTTTTCTGCAGTCGTACTCATTCACAGCTAGCGCAAGTCGTAAGAGAAGTAAAACGCACGCCTTACGGTCGCCGAATACGATGTGTGTCCTTAGCATCCCGTCAGCAATTATGTATAAATCCGCAAGTGAAAAAATTGCCTAACGTAAGTCTCATTAACGAAAAGTGCTTAGATATGGCTCCAAAAAATAAAGAAGGCAAAGAGAATATAGGGACCAAATGTTGTAAATATCGCAAAGTTAATTTGATGCAGAATCTAAGCGAAACTGCTTTGTTTAATATAATGGATATCGAGGAGTTGGTGACGGAAGGTGAATCAATGAATGCGTGTCCATATTACGCGGCAAGAGAAGCTGCGAAGTCAGCACAACTTATAATGCTCACATATCAAATGCTTCTGCATCGGCAGACGCGTCTCCAGGCAGGAATCGACTTGCGAGGTGCCATTGTGATTATAGACGAGGCACACAATTTGCTAGATACAATTGCTCATTTGCATAGCTGCGAGTTGACTTTGCAACAATTATTATTAGTTCAACAACAACTTACTGCGTATAAAATGCGGTACTTAAAACGATTCAGTGCAGTCAGTTTACTTAAAATCAACCAACTGATATTCATTGTAAAACGACTTGTAAAAATGCTACAAACTGAGACACCTGTCTCTGCAGGAAAAATGTCATCAATTTCTAGAGTTCTTCGCACATATGAACTTACTGCAGAAGCTGAATTTTATAACATGGACTTATTTGCTTTGCTACAGTTTTGTGAGAAATCCCGACTGGCCCAAAAATTGCAAGGGTTTTCCGAAAAGCCAGATTTTTCAAAAGCATCAGATGAACACTTGGAAAGTTCAGCTACAAAACAACTCCTTAAACAAATTGAGACTTCGCAAAAAAATAATCTTAAGAATAAAACTGAATTTGAGAAAGTAGATGATGTAAATAATCAAAAAAGTTTCAATACCGTAACACCAATAAGCGCACCATTCCGCGCTCTCCTCACGTTTATTCAATCATTAACTGAAAAAGCGAAGGATGGACGTGTTGTTTTAAGGGTCGATGGAACTAGTGTTGTCGGCAACAGTACGCTTAAGTACATTTTATTAAATCCTGGTGCGCACTTCGCGGATGTTATCCAAGATGCTCGCTCTGTAAGTATTTCCAGCAACTTTTTTTTTTATATACATATATATTTAACATTATAATTTTATATTTACAACATAATAAATATTACTAGATAATTGTGGCTGGAGGCACAATGCAACCGACCAGAGAATTGACTGAGCAATTATTTAGTGCTTGTCCCAATCGAGTTCGGGAGCATTTTTATGATCACGTAGTGTCATCCGATGCAGTACTACCTCTAATAGTTGCACAAGGACCAACAGGTCGCCGACTTTGTTTCAATTATACTGAGCGCAGTACTAAAGATATGGTAAGAACTCAATTAATAGTTCATATTGGGTGTCATTGGGTAAAGAAAGCTAGTTCAAGTTGATTTGTCAGAAATGAGAAGAGTATTAGATAAGTGGGTTTCAAACGAATTGGTTTTATCTGAAATATGTATTTTAAGTAATTGTGTCGAAGAATTTAATCGGCTGCAATATCCAGACTGTAATTGCAATATCGTATACATCTTTAGAACACTTCTTTCGGTATACCAGATGGTTCGTGAGGATAAACTGAATGGAAACAAGTTTGAAAACAATAAGTTGGTAGAAATGCACCGGTACAAAAATATATAAATTTGTACTATTTGTGGTGAACAATCGCCTAGTGACACTCTGACATTTTAGGTTTGAGACAAAAGCAATGTTTTCGTGTTTGTAGCACCTTTCGGTCATTGTTGGGCATAACTACGATTATATTTGGGTACTAAGATTAAATAGTAGATCATAATACGGATAAGCAAATCTAATAGGATTGACTAAATTGGAAGTGATCATTTGCAAATTATACTTGAGAGCCTATTTGAAGAAATTCTAATATGGTTTATTAATCTTATGGATGCATTTATTATATACATTCATATACTTCAAAACATTAATTATCTTACGTTTGTATAACTAACTAATGAGACGATTTGTTTTTTAATTATTGTAGCTTTCCGAATGTGGCATGATTATTCAAAATGTTTGCAATGTTATACCAGCAGGAGTTGTCTGCTTTTTTCCTTCGTACGAATATTTGGACCTAATATATAATTATTTGCAAAAGTGCGGCATATTGGAGAGAATAGCGACGAAAAAACGTGTATTTTCCGAGACTCGTGCAGCTGAGGCGGCAGGCTCGTCGGTCGAGAAGCTTTTAAATGACTACAGTGCGGCGATAAAAGCGCAAAGTGGTGGTGGAGCGCTTCTTTTCAGCGTTGTCGGAGGAAAATTAAGTGAGGGCCTTAACTTTGCGGATGATCTGGGAAGGTGTGTTATTGTCGTGGGCATGCCTTATCCAAATCGACAATCTGTTGAGTTACAGGAGCGTATGCGGTATTTAGATGAGACACTGGGCTCTGGTAACGGCAATGAATATTATGAGAATCTTTGCCTGAAAGCGGTTAATCAATGCATCGGAAGGTCTGTGCGGCATATCAACGATTACGCTTGCGTTTTGCTTTTGGACGAGCGTTATTGCAGGGCTGATATTCAAGCGAAGTTGCCACAGTGGATAACACGTAGCTTGCAGATACCGAAAACTTTTGGTGCAGTGCAAGCGGCAATAGCAAAATTCTTTAAAAATATTAAATCTAAAAAATTGGAAACGGTATAATATTAGATATAATAATCTTTATCATTATTTCAGTCTTAATTTTACGTGTAAAAGCTGTTGAAAAGTATTATTATTTATAAATTTATAAAATTTACGTAATAAGGCGATGTGAATAACACTTTTGTAATTAAGTTCTTTTTGTATTTTCTTCGGTAATTTTATATTGTTTTTTTTTTGTCGTTATACTGTCTTAAAATCATTAAATATTTTAAAGGAGAGAAATTTAACGGTATTCTTTATCAGTTCATTTGTACAGTGGTGGTCTTATAATTAGAAACGACTTTGCTGCATATAGTTTTCTTAACCTATTTTCAAAAATTAGATTGCCACGTTAAAACTATAAATTGGAATCAACAAAGTAACACATTTTATTTGAGTTTTACATAAAAGCAACAAAAATATTAATTCTATTTTTAAGTAAATGAGGTAAACACAAAGAACACCACATTCAGATTGGTCATATAATTAGAAACAACAACTTAAGTATATTTATATAAAATTGAAAAAAATGATAAAGATTTTTAAGAATTTTTTTGAATACCCTTTATTTTTAACAACATTGTCTAGCCTTTGCGGTAAACTTTGGATTAATTGTTGGCATGCTTGCACTGAGATGCTATTCCAACTTTTTTGAACCATTTGAAACAATTCATTATTTCGCGTTTTTTTGTCCTTAAGATCTCGTTTCACAATTGCCCATAAATTTTCAATTGGGTTCAGATCCGAACTTTGCGGAGGCCATTCCAAAATATCAATATCAAATTTTATCCGAAAGCCAGCTTTTCACTCATTATCGTGCAGGAAAATGTAACGGACTGGCATATTCTCAAAGGAATATGGTTCTATTACATTCTTCAGAATGTTTTTATATTGATGTTGGTCTATTATCCCTTGAACACGCACAATTGGGCCAACACCACAAGAGGAAAAGGCTCCCCAAACCATAACACATTCGCCACCGTGTTTTACTCTTTTCACAGTGTACCTAGGGTTCAGCGCCTTGTTGGGAGGGCGTCGTATATACGATTTTCCGTCGGACTGGAATAAATTGAACTTAGATTAGTCACTCCAGAGAACTCTAATCCAGTATTGGGGATTTTCCTTCAGCATTTCCTTTGCAAATCGCAACCGCTTATTAATATTTTTTTGATACAGGCGGTTTTTTTTTTGCTCAATGCACCCACGAAGTTCCGACTCCTGTAATTTATTTTACGAGAAGTCATGAAAGAGTTTTTTTTTGCTCGTCCTACAAATTATTCGGTCTTCTGCTGGAGTGGTTTTTCGAGGTCTGGTCTTCCTGGTAGGGGTTTCAAATTTCTTATTTTTTTTTTCATACAAAAGAATAGCTCCAAATACCATGTTTTTAGAATTTCTTCTTTTGAAAACACCTTACAATTGACTCTCTCTTTTTGGGAGTACACGACTTTTTTTTGCCTATTCTAATAATTAAAACGTTTTTAATTGAACGTTGTTTAATTGAAGTATACTTTTTTTTATCACTAAGTTCAAAAAACACGAGAATTAAAAAAATTAAATTTTTTCAATAACCAATCGGCAAATAGTCACGTGTATATTTAACAATAACGTTCATAGTCTACACTACGAATAACGCGTCTTAAAAAAAGTATACAGTGATTTGATTTTGTCTAGCATATCATTTCTAATTATAAGGCCACCACTGTACATGGAAGTAAAAAAATACGATGTGTTTTATATTGGATATAAGTATTATGTTATAAAATATTTATGTAAAAATATTAAAAGATATTTATTGAAATCACAATTATTTGGCATATTTTTATAGAAAAATAATCAAATTTAATGTACATACTATGTACTTTTTAAGATATACGAAGGCTTTTCTCGATATTTCTATTTCAAATTTTTATTAAAGAAACGTGTTAGAAACATATTAACTTTTGCTCTGCGAAAAATCGTTTTTAAGGCACAAATAAAAAACTGCAAGTTTTTCTCTTTTGTTATCACATAATTAAATATTATTATGAAAAAAATCGCGTTCGACAGTGGTAAATACTTAATAAAATACTAGAAAGTATTTTTTTTAGAATAATGCATACCAATTTTAAAAGCAATCATAAAATCAGTAACATTTGAAAATTTCCTCAGAATTTGCTGAAATCAGCTTTCGAATCATTCTCCGCCAAACCACTTCTAATTTTTGTCCCGTTCAAATGCCTTATATTTTTCAATTATTTTGGAAATGAAAATTGTTGCAAAATCAATCTTAGCACTATATACTCGTACAGAGATAATAAAGATCTATTAAAAATCCTACTGTGAGAATTAAAAAAAAAATTTAGTTGATAATTTTTTTGTTTAGTTAAAAAGTGTGCGATTGTCATCTTGTTTTTTTTTTTTAAATTGTAGGATTTTTTTTTAAATAATTTTAGGGTTCCGTTGAAAGGTACTACTCCGTTTTATTAAGTAATTTAGATGGAAAAAATGGTTTCTTACATTTTTTGTATTTATTTAACTTTCAATATATATGTATATAGAATATTAGTAATTTTAACCAAATTTTATTATTCAACAGATGACAATGGTGAGAATGTCAATTGCGCCTAGCCGAACAAACCCCATTCGATTTGATTCCGAATGCGTTGAAATGTTCTCTCATCAGAATCAGTCTCTGGTTGTCGGTGTTACAGTTAAAACACGCGCGCGGGATTTCCTTCTGTTCGATAAGCGTTGAGCGAGCGCAGCAAATCGCAGTGAATTTTTTTGGGACGTTGTGGCAGACGTAATGAAAATTAACTTACATAAAAACTCGAATTTTCAATAATTTAAAAATATTAAAATAAGCGGAATTGGATACAATTATCATGAAAACAATAATTCAAACCTTTATAACTATGTATGTGTATGCTTTTGTAGAACAGACACAGAACATTGGAGTAGCTTGAAAGCAAAAAACAAGAAAAGAATGAAATGCCTTTAGATATAGAGACCTACCAAGGAAGCAACAATTAATTTCACTTTTAACAAAGGGAATATCATACAAAAATATTAACGGTGTGTGTGACTGTGAATGTGGATTTGGGGGAAGAACAATAAGTGGGTAACTTTCACAAGCCCATTCTTTGGGGTGGCTGTATGTGTGTGTGTATGGTTCGCCTAATTTCAGTCTGTGTTGTCAGAATATTGATTTTCTTAAGTCACTGTTATACATACACAAACAAACATTGTAGAGCATGCACGTAGTGACCATGTTTGTAGAAGTGTGAGAGTAGGTTACATACATACATATATGCACACCTGAAATTAATGCAATAAAAAGAATTTTGAAATGAACGAACAACGAATATATAGTATAAATTCATAAATCGTTTATAAACCAAATATATATTTTTATCTTAAAGTTGATTATAATAGAATATTCATTCTCTTTTTTGACCACTTGACACTTTGGTGGGTGCAGTGAATTCAAATCTATTCCAACCCACATTCTTTCACACTGACTTCGATTTGGCGCGTACCGATTTTCAAAGTACATATGAACTGGTGTCTGATAAGCTTATAAACCATTAATAGAGGCAAGGGAAGTAGGCGTTTCTTGATATAAACAAATAAAACCGATATTCATGACCCAGAGCGTCGAACTGTTGAGGACTAAACGCGTATGCATGCAAGTAAATGACTTTGCCTTTAATGAAACAGTGTCCGAAGGCATGAAAAAGTCGGTACTTCTGCAAGGGATGACGATTTCCAATTTGGGTAAGTAATAATAATGCTTATTATTTAAAAAGTATCTTACTATTGCTTAGGGATTTGATTGATATTTAATTTATAGCATTTTATGTAATAATTAATAATCATCATAAATTTATATACAACTGTTTTGTCAAACAGAAGCTTAAAGTCCACTTTTGCTTTTAATGTTTTGGGAGACTGCTCTTGTATAATTTCCGGATATCAGTATATAACAGATTTCTATTTAAAAAGGATTTATTCTGTTGAAATAAGTGTCGGGTGCATGTATTCACGCTATACACATTCATCTTGTTCATTTTCTATTTCACTTGTTAGATAGCCGGTATATTATGTATACTAGAAGGGAATATTCGTCCATAATTGAGTCGCATGCATTGTTCAGTAACTAGTTACTACATATGTATGTAAGTTTATTTTATTTAATTCAGGTTAATTTGTGCAAAATTACAGAACTTGTAGTTTTGCATTCAGAACGTTTTGATTTATATGTACATGCACATGCATATAATGTATAATATATGAACATATACACCCAATAGTGATACCTTATGATCTGAGCTTACGATCGTTAGCTGGAATTTGTAAGCTCACTTATTTTCTCAGTAACAGATTAAAATATTTTGTTTTGTTTTTAAATTATTTTAAAATTTACATATCAGGAAATCGATAGGGAACTAACAATCAGCCACCAAAGTAGAAGTACATCGAGGTTAGTTTTAGACCGCTTCCGAACATTGTTCTATTTTCATTGGAAGTTTGGACTTTTCACAACTAGTCGTATTAGCAGTCGTGCAAGTCTCTTCATTCAATTTGAATTTTCGGTGTGTGGTGTTTGTAGAGGTACTTGCATGCATTTATTGTAGCATAATGGGTAGATTTAAATTTATATGTGTGATTTGTGTACATGCATCCGAATCTGCACGATTTCACATTCATTTCGCCTCTTATTGGGGCTTTATTCATATGATCATTAGATAATCATATCTCCTCCGCTTCAACTTGCAGGCATACAATAGAAGTGAATTGATTTACTGACAGGCAGCTTCCACGACACGACGGATTTAGAACGTGAATCAAATTAACAGCGCGGGTGCGTGCGAGATCGTTTACATAGCAGTAAAGAACTAAATTGTGACAGTGCAAAATGGCGGTGGCGACAAAAGGCAAAGTTTTCGGCGTTACCAGTGGCAGCCTCTTCGTATATGGCCTGACGATTGCGTTTTGGGCGCTTTCACTTGGAATACTACAAATTGACGCCCAAAATCCACCGCAGCAACAGGTGTGTCCCGAGCAGAATGACATTGCACCCTGTATCTGTACGGTGAAGAAGAATGGTTTGGATATTTTGTGTGAAACCACGGACTTGGTACATATAACGAAATCAATGGGCACCTTGAAGGGGCAGAGTCCCATCATTTTCTATTTGAAATTACGTCACAACAACCTACCTAAACTGCAAGGATTTGTTTTTCTTGCGCTTGACATCCGCCATTTGACAATTCACAACAGTAGTTTAGCAGCCATAGAGGAAAATGCGCTCAGCTCATTAGGTAAGTGCGAGCTTTTTTCACCTGTAACTATTTAGAATAGTGTGGAAATATTTCTTACAGGTAACGGACTCACACAGTTGGATATTTCGCAGAATCAAATGAAGACAGTACCATCTGCAGCCTTAAAGCATCTTTACCACTTGTTAATACTGAATTTGAATCACAACAAAATTAGTGTTATTCATAATAATGCGTTCGAAGGTTTGGATACTTTGGAAATACTTACGTTATACGAGAACAAAATTGTCAGCATAGAGCCCGAAGCTTTCCGAGGTCTTGAAAAGTAAGTGTATTAGTGATGCGTTTGCATTAAATATAATCCTAAACCAACCCATAATTCTAGACCAACCTTTAGTCTTTACAAAATTGCGATTTTTTCAGGGAAGATGATTTCGTTATATTTTGAAATTTGTACCCCAACCGAAAAAGTTATAGCAATATTTTATAAAAGCTCATTATTAATATTATATCCGAAAAAATCAGAAAAATCAGTTCTATACATTACAATACCAATTCCTCGGTCCTTAAAATGTCATATGTTTATTATAAGTTCAGAATTATGATTAACTGGAGTAAGTAAAAAAGAATCCTTCATCCCTATTGGTACACGCTGTATATAGATACATATATCGCTCACTTGCTGCAAGACCGGCATAAGTCAAAAAAATCGATTCTCCAGAAAACGCGTTTAAAGTTTTCAACTGACTACACGGTGACTCCAACCTTACACCTCTTCTCAAGCGGAGCATATAAGAGGTATTCATATGAATTTTTCACTCAACATGAAGTACGATATAACGAACAATTCTGCAGCATTAACTCAAAAATCACGTTTTTTGATTTATGCCGGTCTTGCAGCAAATGAGCGATATGCTCTTTGGAGCGTGGTTATGCTATTGCTTTCCGGTCAAGTGTACGTATGTCTAAATCGACTTAAGAAAGTTTAAATAGAAGTTTTAATTTAAATGCTATGATTTACATTTCGCTGTAACATATACATATGTATGTATGTATATGTATGATAATTCTACTACATACATTCATAATTAAATAGAAAGCGCCTTTTATGACTTTTTATTAAATTTAGAAAACTGAAACGATTAAATCTTGGAGGAAATGATCTTACTGCGGTACCACAACAGGCTCTCTCTATACTTGATACTCTGAAGAAATTGGAAATTCAGGAGAATAAAATCGGAAGCATTCGTGAAGGCGATTTTGCAGGTGTTGTATTATAATAGAAAAACGGTTTTGGAATTTGTAAAATGTTTAAAATACTTACTAACCCAATTTAAGGAATGGAAAGTTTGGACTCTTTGATTTTGGCGCACAACATGATCACCACTGTACCTGCCAATGTGTTTTCCCATCTGAGTATTTTGAATTCATTGGAATTAGAGGGAAATAAGATAGAAATCATAGACAAGGATGCTTTCAAAGGATTAGAAGGTTGATGTTATTTTATTATATAATGCAGAGTGTATTTTTAGTCTTCAAAACAAACTTTTATTTTATATTTTAGAAAATCTTCAATATCTCCGCTTGGGTGATAACAATATTCAGTCTATACCCAGCGAAGCTTTGCGTCCACTGCATCGGCTGCGTCATCTAGATTTAAGAAATAACAACATAAGTTTTATACAGGAAGACGCGTTCGCTGGTTATGGAGACTCACTGACGTTCCTCAATTTCCAAAAGAATGAGTATGTTAGCTATTAACTACATAAATTTGCTAACGGAATTATATATATGATGGCACATATTTTATATTTTCAGCCTGAAAGTTTTACCGAGTATGATTTTTGAAAATCTGAATTCCCTCGAAACCCTTAACATCCAAAACAACAAGCTGTCGCGGATACCTCAAGATATCATGGAGCCAATCACCGACACGCTGCGCATAATTGACATCACAGGTAAACTCACTTAAAGTACCTAAAATACTGCTATTTATAATATTAAACACTCCAAACCGTGCATAGATAATCCATTGGTTTGCTCGTGTGAGCTTACCTGGTTCCCGAAGCTTTTGCAAGATCTGAAGAACAGAGATGACGAAATGGCACAAAAAAAGAAGCCCACTTGTCTCATGCCAATAGAAAATCGACAATACTATGTACAAACAATGCCATTGGAGAAGATGCATTGTGGTGGCAAAAATTCTGCTCCCACCGTACTCAGCAGTGCTATGCTCACCAACGTAGCCCTCAGTATATTGGCCACAGTGAGTAGGTTTTAAGTTGCCACGCTAAGTTGCCACAATGAGGACCAATTTTACTGGAATTTAAAAAATCACTGCAAAAGATTGCATTAGGAGCGTGTTCGCTGTTACACGCAGGGACGAAATACATTTATACTTACATACATATATACATTGGTGCCACGCCACAACATTGGTACTGTTGAAGAGTGTCATAGATACGCGCACAGACATAATTGCTGAGAAGATTTGAGTACAATGTTGAAAATTGTATATGCATACATATCAAACGGATGCCAATAGGCTCGTACACACATACATATCAAATAAGTACTAAGGTTTTGTGAAAAGTTTACGATAGCCTGTAAGTTAAATGCATTAGTTATACACTGACGGTTACTTTTTGACACATTTTTTTGCCGTAAGTTACCTAAAAGGGAGAACAATTGAAACTAAACAGCTACATGAACTGTATTTATTGCAACTAAATATAGATGTATGTTTACGCCTATTATTCCTATTCTAATGTTTATAAAGAAGTATTTGCTAAATATTTGGTGAAGCTATATGCTATAATTTTTACTTCATATACATACATACATGTATATATATAATATACATACTATAAATCGATTTAATATCAAAGGGAAGCTACTAATGCAAAATCAATGTCGTCGTTGTGAGATACAATCATTTTTGGGTTTGTGTATATTTAACAAATGAAAACTATAAATTTAAAATCTAAAATAAGATAGTTCACTTCAAATTCTATGCTTCTTACAAAACATAGCTAAGTGTTTATTTACATTTATCACATTAAAAAATAAGAAAATTTCTAAAACTAAAAAGTTTGTGCGTGTTAAATGTATGTAAATGCACCAACATGTTATAAGAACTGATTACGGAATAAGTAGTTTGTGCTCATAATATGAGCATAAGGGTTGGAAAAATATATTGTCGATCTACATACATACATACATACATATGAATTTTAGAATCGGAAAAATGCATTTGGTGAATAGTGCTCCAATCTCAAAATTTCATTTGCTAAATTTACTTAAAATAATCGCTTTAATTTAAATTATTACGTAAAATTTTAATTAATTTGCTTTAGCTGAATATAATACTCGAAAAAACTTTGTTAAATTTTATTAATTAATTATTTGTTTAATTTTATTAAAGAAAACGATCAAATGTTTAATTGTAATATTATATTATTGTAATTGTATATTATTCTATAAAAGGATGTAAATTATACTCATTCGTAACCTGTACATGTACCTATGGAATAACTGTTTATTGAATTATTTACACTAGAAATGTTGCTTGCGAAATGTTACAAAAAAATTTGGACAGTTTAATACTTTTATAAAAACTTTATCAACGATGTTTAACGTCTTAAAACTCTCTGGCTTCATTAGCTTTTTTTAAGAAATAAACAAGTTATAAATACATACATACATATCAGCATGTGCCATGCAGTTGTAAAGTCGAAATTAAAATAGGAAAGTACGTTTTCATAAACATTTTCCAGATGAATTTATTTTCGTGTAAAATGCAAAATAAGTTGTTGATTGTTTGAGATTATATTTATGTGTACGAACACATACATATGTAAGTAAATACAAACACATACTCGTATGTACAATTAAAATATAAGGCAACACATTTTTAGTATTTAAATTTTTTACGAGTAAGCTCTATAAAATATATGCATTGTAATGAGTAATGGCATAGAATCTTTGAGAAACGAAAATATGAAAATATTTTCAAAACAGTTGGGTCAATAATCGAAGGTTGTATGTTTGTACTCAGAAACATAATTTTATTATACACTCAAATATACAAGTGTAGGAATTGAAACATATTGACAATTTTTGAAATTCAATTTAAGTAAGATTTATGAAAGTTAAAATATTATTTTGTACTCACATTATCATTTCAGACATCCAATATACAAATGTATTAAGTTATTATCGAAATTTATTTTATATTTACGAAAAATCTTATATCTTTAATTTAAAACTTATCTAAATTATTATTTATTTTTTGTAATTAGAGTAATATATTTTTTGTATATGCTACATGGTAGCAAACTAATGAGCAGCTTTATCAAATAGGGTCAGATTTGGCAGCTCCTAGTTTGATAATGTGATAAGCATATTCCTCGATTTCCGTTCCGTTTTTGAAATGAAAATGTTACTAAAAATATACCTGTATTGAGTTAAAGAATAATAAAGAACAGCCTGTTTAGTCTTAACAACAGTTGTGAGCGTTTTATTCAGTCATTGTAATATAGGAGATTTTCATAAATCCTTTATAAAACAGAAATAGCATAATTGCTTTTATATTCACGAGTTTTGTTCATATAACGGTTACATGTATCACATAAAACTCGTCGAAGTTGATAAAATCAAAAATCATCAGAATGGCGCGAAGAATTGTCGAGTATATAAAAGGAATGAAGTGAAGGCAGTATTTACAATTATTATGAAAGTTTGACACTTCGTGCTGGTTAGGACTTAACGTGTCATAATTCAGTCTACATACATACATATATATTTCTTACTAAGTACTGTCTTCTTTTCTTACGTACTCTCAAAGAAGTTAAAAAGTTGCTGAATGTTCTACATAAATTGGTATTTATGCCGAATTTTCAGTTTAAAGAACCATTGACATTGTCTTACTAATGTTTGTAAATTACGTACGCAAAGAATTTTAATTATACGATATTGCGACCGCTGTTATATTTTTATCTAGAATTTCTCATACTTTGCAAAAACACAACTACCAATGGTAGTTTAACTGTTGTACAACAATTGCAGAAAATATAAATTTAAACAAATAAAATTTTCAAGTTTCCATTGACTTTGAATTAGACGTAATTCAGTCAGTTCAAATACTTTTTTCGTGCGGTTTGTTCTATTTCGTTAACGGTTAGAAAGTCTAATTTCCAATGGAGCACCAATACCTTTAGAAACGAGATATGCATCATTTGAAAAATCTCAAAACTGGAGACCTTTTAAAAACAAATTGCTACCCGAAACTTATATCAGCTCGAAGTCTACTTCATTGAATACTTTCATCTTTAAAATTGGATTTAGATCACTTGTTCCAGAGGTATGTTTAAAAAAAGTTATTGTATTTTTTGATAAATAGAACCTTCGAAAGAATGCACTTCTTATATTGAATAATTCTCCAAGCCATCAATTGAGATCGAAGAGGTTACCGATGACAGACAGATTTGAACATTTTTATGCCACTTAATGTTAAGCCATTGATTTAATCGATCAATCAAGACTTTATTTGACTAGTGAAACTTCGTTTTAGAAATTGCCTTTTGTGTAAAATTATTGACAATGGAGCGGATAGTATCGCAGAATTTTTAAACCGTAATAATATTTTCGATGATGCACCTCTATTTCGTTTTCTTGAGAAAAACTGCCAAGGCATTCTATGTTGTTGGAGAAATATCTTTTATTATGCTTCCATAGGATTCGAAGAAGAAGATAATCAATATCAAACAATGTTGTTCTAAGGTATTTGCAAGAAATTGCAATAAAAAAAGATTGGAAATTGTTAAAAACAACCGCGTATTGAAGTATTTTTTTTTGTAAAAAATAAATAAAGTTTTAAATTTTTTTCGTTAAATTATATTATATCCATACTTGTATATTTTAAACTGAATGTATTTAATGTTATTGAAAAAGATGTTTTTATTGAAGGTAAAAAAAATCATTCGATTTAAAGAAGTTTTCTAATCTACGAATAAGATTCGTTTTTATTGGGTGATCACTGTAATGAATTATTCGTTGATTATACTCCATGAAATACTCTCTAAAGAGACATCCTGGGCGTAACTCGGCCGATATTTGAAATATTTTTTAAATATAATAGTAACCTGCATTATATGTATATATTATTAATATCACTGGAACAACCTTACTCTGAAATATTAGTGCAGTGACGTGCTGTATAAATTTAACTTTTATGCAGAATCTAAATCTGAGCCCCGATAGAAAATTAAGCAATTTTTAATTAAAATAAAAAGAAGGATATTGTGGTTATTATATCAAATTGCTTTAAAATATAATGTCTTCGGCACCATGAATCCATTAAAGGGACTTGCGATCGGCACCGTATATGCGCCCATATTTGGAAAAGCAATCAAATCTCCACACGATAGATTTGGCAAGTACGCATCCTCGATAATCTGTGTTATTTAAATAATGAAGATAAGAATGTTAATTGATTTATGTTTGTTCCAAGACGTTTTAAACTTAGAATCGTTACACACCTTGTCTAATGAATCACAGGTGGGACCCCATATTAAAGTCTTAAACTTTTTGAGATTGTCATCTTCCTCCTAACAATGGTATATTAATTCTTTAAATTCTGTTATGAAATCACATTGAATATTTTTCATACCAAAAAGTGTTCCACAGTGACTTCCTGATGATCATACAAAACACAATTGAACGATCCATATACACCGTCATTTATGTAGTACATTTTCACATCCACCTTTTTACCGGCTCGCACTTCTCGCTTGGCGTGAATCTTACAAACCAGGGTGTAGGCCGAAGCTACGAAAAAGCGACCAGGCTCGGCAATTATTTCAACCTTTTCGTCTGGGAAATATTTATTCAAAGACATGTTGACAATTTCCGCAATCTTGAAAATAAAAATGCATTAGTATTAATAAGGAATTGAAAAATAATGATAATGTCTAGCGCTTAGTCGCGGCAGTTGTAGTTATCGGCACTCACAGCAGCAAATTTATTATCGTCAGCCCCTGGGAATCCACCGCCAATGTCCAACAACTTCATGTCGAAACCAAGCAATTCTCCGAATTTGAACAAATTCTTTGCTGTAGCAATGGCACGGTTATAGGCCGGATATTCACTGCAACCGGAGCCAACGTGAAAACTGGTTCCTATCACCTGGTGTATTCGATATTAATTTTTGATTGGTATGGTTTTGTTTAAATTTTATACTCACGGAAAGCCCCAAGCTTTTTGCGAGGAGCATCAATGCCGCAGCATCTTCTTCAGCATTACACCCGAATTTATCGCCCAGTGGGCATTGTGCTACTTTGGCCTCACACCGAAAACGTATCACCAAACTTAAAATAAAATTGCTAGGCAGTTAGAAAATTCGTAAAATACTGAGGTGGTATTTAAGGCTATTTGATTTTATCTAAATATTTCAAGTTTATTGGGTAAACAGTGCGTTAAATTTTCTTTCTTGACTATTATTGAATCAAAAAAATAAGGAGGAAGTTTGTAAAACTATAGAGGGAAATACAGGGACTAGTTTAAATTAAAAGTATTATTAAAAAGTTGAGTTGAAAATCTTCGCAGAGCATAACCTAAATTGAAGCCTACACAAATTAAATTATGTTTACTTAAACTTTCCACAGAATCTGCAATATTATTTATTATATTGAGTCTATAACTATATTCGTACAGTTTACCAAGGGATGACGTAACTTGATTATTATTCTATTGTTCCAACATTCGGAAGATGACTTGGAAAGCGAATGCCTTAAAACATTCTTTACAGTATATGCTATTCATTTGAACCGTCAACAGCATTTTTAATGATAAACCCATACTCAACTAAAAAGATAAAAAGTTCCATATTGACGTAAGATTAGGTGAGGTTTCGAGAACCACAATTGAACTGTTGAACCACCGAACCTTTGTGGTGTCAAGAACTCCTAGATATGGATTCAAAGACGTGAGTCTCTTCTTCTCAAAGTTGTTATCCATTATCCAAGTTATTTGATACAAAAACAAAAAGTATGACATTGTTATTCATTGTGTAAGTATAAAAGAGAAATAATTAATAAAAATCCAAAGTGTATTAAAAGCTTTGTTAAAACCATTGACGTTATGCGCATTTACCAAGTTCTACAAATTCTAAGCCAATTTTGAAAGCATCGTGTACTTTAGAAAAACGTTTTTATTTTTGAAATTCTCGAAAAGGTTTGACCTTGCATTTCCGGGACGTCCGTTGAAAGAAAAGAAAATACGATTTTAATACTTAAAATTTAGCTCGCCGGAGATTGGATGCTACGATCTTTGTAATGGAAGTCAGTCACTGACCCATCTGTGTGAAGATATACATATGTACTTGTATGTATGAGCAACAAATAAGCTAGAAAACTAAAGTGTTCGTACGAGTTTTAGGATTTTTGAGAAGTGTGCGTACTTGCGTATCTCACTAACTGTTCAATCAACTTCGGCCGTGTTCTTTATAATTAATACTGTAAGTATATGATTAATATGTAGAAATATTTTCCTCAAACATATCATAATCATATTGTTTATAGACATATTTTTTCTCATATAAGTAGACATCAGACTTATTGCCTTACTTTGATTCCGGATAGTGCTCAAAAATTTTATAGATCTCGAATTCAGTGTCCACAGTGCTTGCCATAATATTTTTCTCTTTAGCATACTGGAGGTGACTCGGTGGCTTGCAAGGATTGGCAAATATGATGTCTTCAGATTTGGCACCCGCTTCCAGGGCCTATGTCAAATCTTTTTAATATGTTTATTTAGTTAATCGACATTTACTTACAAGTTTTATTTCATTTTTGGAAGCGCAGTCAAACCCGGCTCCCAAATCAGCTAGCTCCTTCACAATCAACGCATCGTCATTGCACTTAACAGCTGCAAAACAAAAATGAAGATGTGTCTTTGGCTCTTGACATTTTCAAGTAAAGAAATAAGCAACTTTCGACAATATTTTGTATCTTTTGTTTTAAGGCACCTGCCATAGTTTGGAAACAGTTCAATGATGAGTGTAGAAGTTTCAAAAATAATATAATAATAATAATTGCTGCTTAAGAACCTTAATTTTATGTGAAAAAGGCTTTATCCAAATGATATTAAAGCGTTTTTCACAAGCAATCAATGAGAAATCTAGAAAAAATGTTTTTAAAACTAAAAACTTTCAAATACTTAAGCTATAAAGAACATGGTACTTTCGCTATAGGCAATTTATATGATAGTTTAGGTTGACTTGGTTCTTAGTGGTATTTAAAGATACTGTGACCAACTTATTCCAAACTAGACCGCATGTAAATTTTACCCAGACATATGATTTTAACTGAAGCCACTTAAATTTGAAATTTACATATGGAATTATAGCTATTACATACATATGTATGTATGTATGTATGAATTTTTATGTACAAAATTGTGATATTTTACCCTAAAAATATATGCATATGTTTGCCTATTTTTATTAAATTACACAGTCGCTGCTAAACATGTAGTATTATTAAGTATTATTTGTTGAACATTATTCGTAATCAGTTGTACATATACATACATACATGTACATATCTATTAGATCAAAATTCCATTGCTTAGCTCACCATAATAAGGTTTGACACGCGGCATATGTTTAATCCAAGTTTTATACTTTTGGGAGAGAGTAGAAAGATCGCAGATATTTAACGCCTCTTCCATTTCTTCAACGTCAACTTCTTTAACGACTCCTTTAAGGTCTAAAACTCCCTCGTATGTGTTTATTTCCCCGAATTTGTACATGACTGCTGCGTTAAGTCTAAACAACGCAAAATATGAACGCGAACTGATTAAACCTAGAAATTCAAAATTAGAAACACGCGTTCTTATCACTTAAATATTTTCAATATTGAAGACGCATATATTAGTAAATATACCTATATGTATTTAATAACGAATGCATTCCCAATAGGAAATGTATAAGAATGCTAACAAAGGTAATTGCATTTCTTTCCGTGGTTATACACTTAGCAGAGTACATTAAGTGTGCGAAGTTTGTAACACCTAAAAGGAAACGTCGGAAACTTTATAATGTATAATGACGAGCTGAATCGTTTTAGCTATGCCTATCTGAACATACACGAACTAGTCCCTCAGTTTTAGAGATACAGATCAGAAATATTGCGAATGTCCTTTTTTCATAAAGAAGTTTTTGATTTGTCGACCACTTTAGAATTTAGATGCTATTCAAACTGACCGATCAAAATCAAGTCCAATCCGAAATACATACATATTTTTTTAACGGACCACTGTAGCATATAGCGATCGAAATCAAGATCATGATCTTCCAAGACGACCTATTTTCCTTATTAAGTAATCTTAATTATGATTGAGCTTATGCGATTGTAAGTAAAACATCGGAAACCAATGGAGATAAATATGGACTGTCCATATCGTCACCTGAAATGCAAAATAACGTATCATCAAAAAAATCGAAATTGAGTGTCTTATTGATTACGCTTCACTACTTCAAATTATATACATAATATTACATATGTTCAACATTTTCTGGTTCTGCGGTCATATATAAACCAGTCTTAACCAATATTAATATTTTGTTTCACTCATGTTCGCTTTTATTTCGTGTTTCATTCATGCCACTGCAAATTTCTGAAAATGTTGTTACGTTATTTTGCATTTCAGGTGACGATAGGGGTTTCACATAGTCTGATAAAGTTATAAGCTATAACGATCCGAAAACATAGCGTTCAGAATTGTATTTGCGTAAAGTTATTTTAGTATGCAATTCAACAACAAAGTTGTTGTATAATAAGTATAAACATATGTGTAATAAAGCGGTGCGACTTTTTATTCTATAAAATAATTTTTCTGCAAACTTATCTTAGAGAATATGGATCTAAAAATTTGTTCAGGAAAAATCTTTTCGTACAATGGAAGTAGCACCACCCACATTTAGGTGAAAACCTATATTGGCAACCTTTGCCAATATCAATTAAATTGTGGGCTGGGTTGAAATTCGAAAAGAGTATATCCATGACAACTATGTGTAAAATCTGCTCAATACTTCCACTTGCCCCCATTTACCTAATATAAGAATTTTCGAACTTCCGCTTGACTTTATACCACATAGTGGTCAATATTTGAGTTATCTTAACGAAGTAAAATTGGGTCAATACGAGGTATGTTCAAAAACTAACGGGAATTTTCATTTTTGTCAAAAAATATTTATCCATTTGTCTATATTAATGTCGTCGCTTTCAAAATCTTGAAAAATTACGGACCTTTATATTATATTTATTTTTGGAAATACCATATGGAGGCTGGGTCATCGTTATAGTATTGGTTCTGGCCAAGAATTCATAAGCAAATTACGAGTATATGATCCGAAACGAAAATCACCAAGCTCATAAAAACACGTCAAACCTTAGCGGCTGCTACAGCAAAGTTAGTAATGAATACAGCTGAAAATTGTATCGTACTTCAGTAGCATGTATCATATGTATATAAAAATAATAAAAAAAAACTTAACGATTGGACACTCCAACACATCCGTTACTATCCGTGGGCCCTAATTACCTAAATTTGGAAATATCAATCAATTTGCAACCAAAAACATTCAAATACATTATCAAACAGGTTATGGAAGTGGAGCTCATTATGATTACAATACAGTTGTGAATGAGATATGCCAGATCGAATTCGCAAATATTCATTGAATTATCTAATTTCGTTAAATGTTTGGAGTAGCAAATGAGAGTAAAACTCAGTGTTATAAATGTTTTAAACTTATACATCTATATTTACATACATTCATGCATATTACATAAATAAATATAATAATAGCCAGAAATTCTAAAAATAATTTCCTGAACTTACTAAGTTAGGAAGCTTAAAAACGAGTGTTTCTCGAGTATTTTCGTTGTGGCAAAGCAGTTTCTTCTTCCTCACGTTATTATGATCCGGACCTTTTTGCGCCTGCGCTGCAACCAAATCATATAAATATGTATGTATACATATGTGTGTTATGCGAGTCTGTCAATGAAGCACAGTGACCATTATGTGTCAGTGAAGTCCCTTTTTAACAGCTTTTCTCACCCACAGCACCATGCATTTGTGCGTGCCAAAATGTCACCGACGGCATACGACTACGCAATGGCCTCAGTGGCACCAATCGTTTACAGACGGCAGCATTAGTAAATATTTGCTCAGACTTTGCGGTTACCAGCAGGCCAATCGTTAAGTCGTAATTGGAATTTCGGAATATTTTCACATTTTCCTTGACATTCATGGCTCCTTGTCGACGCCTAGTGCTTTCTTAGTCTGATACACTCAGACCACGAGGTTTAACAAAGTGCAACAGAATCCAGATTTTACTAGGATACGAGAAGATATGAAGACTTGGAAGTATGTATGACAGATGTTTGCTGGAATGTTCTTGTTGCATACTGTCGATTAACCTGAGGATATCCAAGAATGGCACAGTTACTGAAAATAACAAAAAAGTCGTGTTTGAAGGTGAGTAATTATACAATAGTTCGGTTGGTTGGAAAGTTTGGTGTCTGTGAAAAAATCAATAATAGAAAAGCAGCGAAAACGAAAACAAAACTTTCAGGATGAGAAATAATGATTCGGGTGGACGTCTGTTCTTTAGTATCCTACTGAACACCTGTGTGTAGGTTAGCACGTGATTGCATGTGTTATTTGTAATGAATGTGAAAGTCTCACGTGTAATGTAGTAAAATGTAGTAAACAATGAATTTGCGTGCGCGCCTTGACCGCAAACACAAATCAATAAAAATAACAAGAGTAAAAAAAATAGCGTAAATTAAAAACGATAAGTAAAATTGAAACATAGCTTGTCTTGCCTAATCCCCGCTTACACAATAAATTTAAACGTTTTTTGAACTTTTCAGAAAATTGTAATAAATTAATTTTCAAGTTTAAATGATTATATAATAACAAAAACATTTGGAAGAGTTAAGTGCAAGCGGAACCAAACATTAAGCTTTGACATACCCATTAATGTCCTTCGTGGTTACAAAGTGCTGCTACAATAGCTCCCCTAACTACAAAGGTTAAATTGACCTGAGGGCTTAAAACAATGTCTATTAATAAAGTTGAAGACTTTCTTCACAGTAGCAAACAATGCCTCGATTATACAACAAAATCTTATTGTAGAATATTGAACTCCTGTTTTGATAATTTCAAAACAAATTTTAGCTGAAGTTATCTAATCTCTTACATGGATTGAAAAGCTTATGGTCTAAAATTTGGTCTAATATCTAATTTTCCCAAGTTCATAATATAAGGACCCCAAAAATGGCTGACTAAAACATTGCTGACTGACTATTGTGTCGATTGGACTCAGATGTGTAATTACGTGTCTATGTTTCATACTTTGTCACAAATGCAGAATATCCTTAATTAAGACTTTGATAATTGTCAGATTGTCATTGTTTTCTTTAAAGGTCGAATTCAATCATAATTTGAAATTCCACGACTTTCATTAAAATTTTTTGACTCACTAACTACAAATAAACACGCTAGAAGACTTAAAATTCGCACTCAATATGATACAAAAAGCCACATAGTGTCAAAATGGAATATTGGGCTTGACAACTACCCCTTTTAGGTGAAATCCCATATTCTAACAACTACTCAACTAAATTTCATACTTAGCCATTGGTGGCGTTAACAGTTGAAATTGGTCCACGCATTACCAAGCTCCCTTATACAAGGAGCGTTCCAAAGTAAACAGGACTTTTTCGACTAGTGCGTTAGAATCTGCTATCTTTATTGATTGTCCGGTGAGAATTTCATAACATTTCATCGATTGGAAGTGAAGTTATTGCGTTTTAGGCGTCAGTATGTTTGTGCGACTTCTTCCTTTTCGGAAAAGTGCATTTGCCTATGAAAAGAAAGCGTTATGCAGACGTAGAGGCCATTCAAAAGACTTGCACTGGCATACTGGCGGCCATACCGGCCAAGGAGCTAAAACACATGCTTTTGGACCGTGCAAAAAGCTGTATTGAAGAAGACTATTTTGAATAAAATAAATTGATTTTGCCGAAAAAACCATATGTTCTGTCTTTTTTAAGCCCTATTTACTTTGGAAAGCACCTTTTACTTCATAAAATAATTTTCGGCCGAAGTCGATGCCGAGCATATGGTCAATTTTTGAATTTTCTTAATGGATACCTGTGTAAATATTTACGAGCTCCTTCTAGAACTATTTACTGTTGATGGTAATGGCATTTCTTGCCTCATTCAAATCTATACTAATATTATAAAACTGAAGTGTTTGTTTGTTTGAACGCGCTAATCTCCGAAACTACTGGTTCGAATTGAATAATTCTTTTTGTGTTGGATAGTCCATTTATCGAGGAAGGCTATAGGCTATATAGCATCACGCTGCGAACAATAGGAGCGAAGAAACAGTGGTAAATGTGTAAAAAACGAGGGAAATTATTTATCTTTGAGGGCTTCCGTTCCTTGCGCTGCGAAAGCGGTTCAAGATACACAAAAGTTATGTATGAAAGAATTATTTCTCTTTTAATGATCTAAATAAAAGTCCGTGAGTACCGTTTTTGTGATAACTAATTTGGTCGAAATTATTTGTTAGAGTTGTATTAACATAATAATATTAATTTTTCTATATTTATTGTTATTTTCTTCTGTCGTTACATGCAGTATAAAACTATTCAAATTTTTGAGGTAATCCGTAATTTTTGTGGTTAGCAGTCATTTTATTATTTTAGATCTTACTCGCTGATGTTAATTCTTACTCTGCTTTTCTTAGAAAATGCCTCGGAAGCGAAAATCTGGTATATCCAAAATGGCATGGTAGTTTTATGGTGATTTCCGTCAAACCCAGTGATTCAGAGGGGGACACCAGCAGAAGAAATTCAAGCGTGCATTAAATCACTACGCTTATGGTCAACAGTTGAAATACTCCGCCTGAAAATTAATATGAGAGTGCATCTTCAAAATCACTTGGATTCAGGACTTTACGCAGAAATGTTGTTGAAAATTGGTGATGGTTATTTAGCTGTTGACGTTGAAGGCTATATATTACTGTCAAGAGAATTTTGTAATTTAGTAGAAAGTGATGTGAATTTCATTGCTAATGTTTTTCCGGAGTTGCAACAAAATTTGTGTAGTGATCAGTGGTTGTGTGCAAGAGCAATATTAGCACCAAGAAATGAAATTGTTAATAGGATCAACACTGATATTTTAAACGAGGTTCAGGGAAAAATTAAGGAGTATTTGTCAATGGATACAATTATAGATACGGAACTAAGTACTTCATATCCTGTGCAGTTTTTAAATTCACTTGAACTATAGGGTGTACCGTCACATAAACTTCAATTGAAACTAAATATACCAGTAATGTTTATGCGAAATCTAGATGCTCCTCTGCTATGTAATGGAACAAAGCTTCGGATAACAAAATTGGGACAGAACATACTTGGTGCTACTATTTTAACAGGTGTCGGTAAGGGAAATATTGTTATAATACTTCGGATACCAATTATTCCCACTGACTTTCCATTCAAATTTAAAAGGGTTCAGTTTCCCGTCAAGCTTAGCTTTACTGTTACTATAAACAAGGCACAAGGTCAAACATTACTGGTAGCAGGAGTGCATTTAGAAAATCCATGCTTCTCTCATGGTCAACTTTAGCCTGTTCACGTGTATCTAAGAATCCAGAATTCACACATATTTGCACCCGACGGGAAAACTTATAACATGGTCTACAAAAATATCCTAGATTAATACTTTGTATTTTATTTTTTTAAATTGTTAGAATTCAGAATTATTTATTTTTGTTACGGTGAAATATATTTGTGTGTTGAATCTTCATTGTCTGTAGGAATTTTTAAAAATTGTTGATCTCAGCCAAGCAATAAAATTTAGTTATCACTTTGAGTCATTTCTATTATTATACCCTTACCCTTTATCTCTCATACTTATTTAATGGCTCTACTGCGGGCGAAGCCGTGGGTAAAAAGCTAGTGTTAAATATTTGAGGATACAATTGCGTCTCCTCAACCTAACGAGGATTTGACTCACGCAAGTTTGTTTGCTTACGAAACCATTAAGCTAGATATAGGCCTCATCTGAGAAGATGATTTTTTGGAAACTTGAAACTTGAACTGACGTAAAAATCTTGGACAATTTCCGTTGTGCCAAAGTGAAACGTGATATAATCTTAGTGAACACACCGAAAAATTTTTACATAAATCTGTAAACAAACATGGTAGCCACGAACAGCCAAAATCACGTAATCCCTATTAGTGTACGCTGTATTACTTTGGCCCGGTGAAACGCCCCGAAAGTTTAACAAAAAAAAATCAGTTATTGATGCTGTCATTTGAATTTACATAAAACGATCCTTAAAGAACGTGAAAAATTGCTTCTGGCTATATAACAAATATTGTTTGGATATTATAGCTCCGGTGCAGCCAAAGTTAATATGTTTATATGTCTGCGTGTTCTCATGAAATTCAAGCAAATTCTTATATGTAGAGAAAAAGTATCAACTGCAAGGATTAAAGCCAGAGAAGTACCTTCAGGTACATGGGATTGGTTAATGTGGAGGGTAGGGCGAGTTTTCACCTGATTTTTCAATTTTAAGCACAAAGATGCATCGTCATAAGAAAAACAGGCTCTCTCAATTTTATTAAGATAGCTCACATATTGGTCGATATATGCGGTATAAAGCCTCCTGGAAGTACGAAAATCGTTGTATTAGGTATATGGAAGCTACCGATGTAACACACTGGCATACCTTTATCAGGAATGGATTATCACTGAATTTTTTTATATACCTCATACATTGGCCAATATTTGTCAAAAAAAGTCAACTATAGGGACTGGAGTCCACATATTCGGATACCTAGAGTTTTGGCCTGAATTGGATCACTTCTGGTCATATGGTGGCATACTTCAAAGGTTCTATTCGTGCAAAGTTTTATCTCGTTATACAGGTATTAACTGCATATTGATTTACATACATATATACTCGAAAGTTAAGGAATCAAATGGAAATTAAAATTGTGTTCTATGGGAAGTAGACGTGGTTGTTGTCCGATAAATAAAACTGTTAGCTACGCCAATTTTTATGCCGGCTCCTATAGAGCCCTCTAGTAGCATCTAGAGTGCTCAGTCATGGCACTTTATGTTTTTGAAATACCAATAGAAAATGTGCGTGATCAGAATTTGTGTAAAAGCAAAGGGACATTTCGAACAAATTTTTTGACATTGCTAATTTAATATATGTATTATTAAATAAAATTAACTTCATTAAAAAATGTAATATTGATTTAAAACGGGTTGAATTTGTAACAGCACCTTTGACTGTACTAAATAATTATAAAAATAATCCAACTTTTACAGAGTTTAGAAATTTATACTTTGTACGTTCAAAATTTACAATTTTTTTTTAGTTTAACGTGTAAACCGGCCTTTTTTTTGTACAATACAAAATGTTAAAGCTTGTTCAATTTCAATGTTTGATGAGTAATTTGTTTAATTTTTTTCTATACATTCTTTTTATAAATTGATGCATTTTCACTAAATATACTTGTTGTTTTAGATATTTCGCAAGATGACTCCTTTCAAGCCGATGTCTGCTATAAAACTTGAAGAAGAAGACGAAATATTTAATGATAATTCCGACGCGCCTTCGCACTATGAAGAACCGTCATTACGAAAAACGCCATATACCCAGGAAAACGAAACTAGTAATCAAAAATGTTATTTCAAGGAAAATAATACCGTCCAAGACTACGAAACATCATCGGCACACGAGGCTGACGTAGAAAATTTAAGTTTAACCGATATCGAGAGTAACACGATGCTGCAAAGTTTGACGACACGCTTGTTTCTAACCTCTGACGGTTATGAATTTCAACGATTAGAACAACCGCGCGGCGACACTGTTTCTGATGAAATAGTGTATGAGCCCGAAATCGCTACACACTCCATTGTCTTCGAAAAAATGCGATATAAAAAGCATATACGCTATTTCCGTCGCACTCCGTCCAATTTGAGCTTAGACAACGTTGATGATAACAAACACAATGAGAGCACACCAAACGCCGATCCGCTCACTGATCCACCAAAACGCACTCGCAATGCCGCCGAAGCAAAACGCAGCCACAACGGCGGCAGCATGCGTCAACCACCAGCCGTCCAGTCTTTTCCACAAAATATACCCGCATATGTGCCTATAAATGTAATGAAATTGGAAATAAAGAATCCGGGAAAATTCGAAAGCGTGGTTATAGCAGAGCAGCGTGACCGCTTTGATAAATTGATGCCCGTTGTTAAATGGGATATCAATGGCAACTCGCTGGACGATGATTTTTACATCGATGACAGTTGGAATGATTCCACGGATATGAATTGGAATAATTCAAGTGAAAAACGTGTTTCCCAATTTAAATTAGATAGCGAGTCGCAAAAGTCTAGCTTTCGCTCCAGTTCGACGACATTGGAAACATGGCTGGATGAGGACTTGCTTGGCAGCTCCCTCAACGAGCGACGCCAATTCGCTGGTGGCAATCTGTGTCGGTCCAAGGTTTAAACTTTAAAGCAACGCTGCATTGCATAATCGAGAAGTTGTGAATCCAATGTATTATTACAAGTATTTAATAGTATTCTATTTGTTAACATTGTTCATATATCTACCTGCAACGGATATACTCGTATAGCTTATATTTACATGCATACATAAAAACTTTTTACCTAACATATAGTACATACATACTTGTATGTATCCAAGAATGAAATTGTGTCTTAAATTAAGCAATAATATGTACTTATTATTACTTTTTTTGCATTATATAGTATGTATATACATATTTCATCTCAGCGCTCCTCTAATTTGTACCACTACTATATGAATATACATATGTATATATATACATTATACGATTATATATACGAAACATAATATTTGAAATTTCATTTGTTTTCATCTCGATCTGATCTTCAGTGTAATCAAACCGTAAGCAGGCTAGTCCATATAAACTTCGCATGCAAACCCAATCGATGAAGGTTTATTTCCCAGATTGGTGCAACTTTTTTTGTGTTCGTGTGGAGTTTGATCTCTATATGCATTAGTGTGTTTTTGTGCTATTTCTACCACGAAAAAAAAAATTTAAAAACTAATTTGCTAAATATTTGTGTTTCCAATGATAACGCGGCTACGGATGGAAATGGAACAGATGTGTTTTGGAAGTCTACTCTAGTCATACCATATGAAACCAAACAAATAATAAGGACTTTTGAGGAAAGGTGTATCGTTGCGGAATTTCAGTGAAATACGTTCCTAGAGTGTTACCTATTATGTTGCCAATCTCAAGTAACTTATGTCACGATTTTCAGCGAAGAAGAAGTGAAGATAACATTTAACCCAATCATAATTATTTATATACATACAAACAAGTAAGAAAATGTTATGTTTCATATTCTTGTACTTGCTGAGATCAAAGCCATGAAAATATCTTCAAGTGTAAAACGTCAACCAAAGGATAGGTATTCAAGCACTTTTATAAATACATATGTATGTACATATATAACTCGTACACTGACCGACATATTCGGAATAACATTTGTAAGAATATGGAAAATCTGTATATGTGTAGGGGAGTTGGGCTAACAGTGAACCCATTTCACATATTCTCGGCATTAAACAACCGTATATCCAATATAATACGTTGAGTTAGTTTTGCTAATGTATGTATAAAACCAACCGAAAGTTTGAAAATCTTGCATTGGGTACATGGGTATTTCGTGTATTTTTGGCACTACTACATATTATTATCGGAAAAAAATGCTCTCTGAGTTTTAGTAAAGTACCTCACATACCATCACCAATATACTTATGTACATATAAGTAGTAAAGTCAACTAGATGGAGTTAGGGCCAACTCACGTACTTGCCGATATACAAGTCAACAGGAAGTTCAAAAGATCTCAGAAACAATGGACATCATTTTTTATGTTAATAACAATCTGGAAGTCTTAGTTCTAACTTACGTCGATGAGGATATGCCAATGCGATGGATGCCGCGCTCACTCTCTACGTACTAATTATCAACGTAATTAAAAATCGTGGAGGAACAACTTAATACTAAATTTACGTTTCCCCACAGTAATTCAATTTTCGTATAACAAAATATATTTTCTTCTTACTTTTTCGAACAGGTTGTTTCTTGCGCAAAGCAAAAAAAAAAACACGCCGTTTAAAATGTTATAACGAAGTTGTGAATTTTTTAAAAACTCGCACCATTCACAAATATATTTCGAAAATAAATTTGAGAAAAATACTTTTGCAAAAATTGTATGCACACATATCTGTGTTCGATATGGTTGTTTTTATTATTTCGAACAAGTTGTATATACATACATACTATACTTATGTAACCTGCTGATGGAACGTCAAAGTAGACAAAAAAATATTTTAGTTTTAATTTATAATTAACTGCGGACAATCGATCTGGTCTGCAAAGCTTCAGAGCTACACCAATCTTTTAGAAGAGCGCATAGGTATTTTTTCCTTAAAAACATGACGAAACCATTAAATACATATTCCTGATAATATAAAATGATCTAGACATCTTTATATCTCATTTAATATATTTCTGACCAAATTTTGACAATTGATTCTTCGGAAGGCATAAATACGTAAAAAAGAGCAGTTGAGCTTGTCTTTCATACTATTTCATTGCACGGCAGGTATGTATCTAAGTATTTATATTTTTTAAAGGACTACGCGAGCATTGCGTTTATGGTTGGGTATACACGGGTGATTCTTGCGCTTAGCATTCCAACTGCGTTAATTAAGAATAATTGAAAATATGCGTCTTTAGATACATGTTTTCATATCTGAAAGTATATATCGCACACTAACTACAAAAGTGGCACAACTCTAAAAAGGGAAAGGACCCAATCAACACAAAAGTAAACCTAACGGTGATTTTGCTGTTAAGTGTGATATGTAGTAATGACATTAAAATTACTTGGGTAGTATCTATTTAGTTTAGTTTATTACGAATTGATATATTGAAAAATGTATTTCGAAAACTTTTGAGTTGCGACTCTTTTGTATTTGACGTACGATATGGATGTACATATGTAAGTATGTATCTATAAGTACATATATATGTATGTATGTATGTATGTATGGACGTTTTAATGTTGTAAAGAATATTAAAAACTCCCATATATTTTTATGAGCAAAGTGGTGCACATACATATATATCTGGTTTGTAATAATTGTATATGTATGTATGTCCTTCTGAGGACCATTACTGCCAAAAGTTATTCGACGCAAAAGCAAGACGTAGTAGCCAAAACACACGTACAAACCATACATACAAATATTAATCATAAAGCGACGTAAAAGTGCGCCCTGCACGTGCCAATCGCGCGTGAGAAACGTCTGCTCATTGCCTTTCCCACGCTTACAATTATTTTGTTTGAGGTTACTTGGATGCGTTCAATATTTTCGTACTGCTTTTACCGTCTTGCCGTGGCATAGGCGAGAGGCAAATGTTTTTTGGGGTGGCTCGTCGCCTCGACAATGCTTGTGTCTGTATGTGTTGGTGGTATTATTTGATTTTGAACAAATAAAAAAACGAATATGCACTCACGGTGATTACTCAGAGATCACAAACATCACAAGTCCAATTGGGGGTGTTTGATGCACTTACTGTGTGAACATAACTAACTAACTACGTATGTATGTATGTATGTAAGTAGTAATAGCTCACAAGTGAAGAGTGTAAGTCATAACTGGTAAGGTAAGGATCAGTTGAAAAAGAGATTATCTTCATTTATTTATTGTCCTTTTATCGGATGCTTACTTGTTGACATACATATACTTATGTATGTATGTAAGTAAGTATGTACATATGTATGTATATGTTTTGAGTGTAAGTTGAGTAAAACGACAAAATGGTGGACCTGTTGAATAACAGTAAATAACTAAGGTAACACAGAGCTACAAAGCATTCGCTGGTAACTTTATAAATTTAGCGGTAATTAATATTCGATATCGAAACTACTAATTTATAAGCTTTATCTGATTGGGCTTGCTTCACGTGCTCAACAAAATTATAAGTGAAATAAGTATGTAGACTCCAAATAAAAAAAACTGACTTCACAGATTTTATTCATAATTACATGTGCCTTTCTTTCAATCGAATAAGAACTTAGAATTTAAAATTTGAACTAAATAAACTAAATAATTAACGCAGCAAAACGAAGTCTGCAGAAACGATATTAATTCGTATTCTTTCAAATAAAATAATAATTCTCTTATTTTAATAATAAATTATTTAGTTGAACATTATTGTTATTCTAAGCGTTTACAATCGAAACCAGAGCTTTAACTCATTAATTCACCTTTGGACTCTTTCAATTGCTGCATTCACACTATATTTTTTTAACCACATTCAAATTTAGTCCACATTTTCAGGGTTTGGATCTGTGTTAACATATTTCCAAAAACACTTTATTTTATTCTCGAATATTTCGTAATCATTACATAACATTCTTAAGTAATATACATATGTATCTGCTGTTGCTGCTTATTGAAGGGCTAAGTTCGTTTGCAACCGAACATTTTATAATCTTGAAACTTGCAATACACTGTCATGAATAAAACACGCTGTCTTATTTTCATTGGGGTAACTCACATATTAGTCACCCCGAAGTTCGAAAAT